>NC_056739.1:1370142176-1370159676 GCF_019279795.1 Protopterus annectens
TGGTTTTGTACACTTTTCCAGGGAGTTACAGATACCGTGTTTTCCCTAGAGGTCATGCTGCGTCTATTCACCTTCTCCAGGCTGCTGAGGCCAAGCATGTATTACTTGTCTCTCAGTCTAAAGCCGCCTGAACTAAAACAGACTGAAATCAACCTACGAAACATTATCAAGTTCTCGTCCATCTCAGCTGTTATAGTGTCACTGGTGAGAAAGCATTGTTCTTTTGTGTAGTTCTCCTGATGCATTAAATATGTTATTTTTCCTTACACTGACTTCAGTGTCTCAGAGTATGTGCTTTATTCTGATGAGGTCAGCAATATCTGTACTAAGTGATAGTTAAGATTCTTTCAATGCCTGAACTCTTCTGGGAGGCAAAGCACATCTGATAATTTATTAATTTATCTGACACAGTGGAAAACAGTCCTGAACTGGATGTTCATTTCTCCTATCATAGCACCTTGTCTCCAGAATGGCCATAGTAGCATCAGAAAACTCACATACAACAAAATTGTTCCATTACTGAGCTCTGATAAGGGAATACATAGTACTCACAGGTTCACACACAAACATTTTCATATGTCTGCATACATTTATAACTTTGTTTTGCCTTTGTTGTAACCTTAGCTAGATAGATATAACACCTAAAACTATAGTAAAATAAGAAATAAATATTCATGACAGAAACATTATTTGCAAAATTCTCACTGAAAGGACAGTAAATCACCTGTTCATTTATTTTCAACATTTTCTTCCTATTTTTCTGTTTTCCTTTCTAGTGTCTCTATTTGCACTATTATTTATCTTTAATTTACTCTTCATGCCAACTCTCTCTCACACACACACACACACACACACACACACACACACACACACGCGCGCGCGCGCACACACACACTGCCCTTGCTTTTTAGATTTCAGTACAGATTTTGCTCTCACCAACAACAGAGGAAGCTGTTTCATGTATTGCCACCTACAATAGAAATGGTAACTTGGGGTATATCTTCTGATCCTATTTATTTCTAACTGCTTCATGTATCTTTTCATCCTTGAGCAATGTTTTTTATAAAAAAATTGATGTTTTTTTTTCCTTTTAACAGCTTGATAATCTAGATGGCTAGGTACTCCTCTGACCTGTTTGTCCCACACCCTTTTTGGAGGAGTACTCTGTAGTACCCCATGAAACAGCCAACAGCCTGTCTTTCCACTGAGAGATTAGCATTGTGTTAACCTCTCTTACTGCCAAGGGAGATTATCATTGTGTTAATATCTCTTACTGCCAAGGAAGATTAGCATTGTGTTAATCTCTCTTACTGCCAAGGGAGATTATCATTGTTTTAATCTCTCTTACTGCCAAGGGATATGATCATTGTGTTAATCTCTCTTACTTCCAAGGGAGATTAGGATTGTGTTAATCTCTCTTACTGCCAAGGGAGATTAGCATTGTGTTAATCTCTCTTACTGCCCAGGTAGATTAGGATTGTGTTAATCTCTCTTACTGTCAAGGGAAATTAGTATTGTGTTAATCTCTCTTACTGCCAAGGGAGATTAGCATTGTGTTAAATCTCTCTTACTGCCAAGGTAGTACAATGTCAGGTTATAGATGGCATGGAGCTTTTTGTTTGTTTTTTGTGTCTACTCCTCAGGCTGCTTTTGCATGATAATGCATGTCTCCAGGCAATATTATCCCCAGTGGTACCTCTACATTCCCAGTTTTGCCTACATGCACACCCAGTTAACACATTGTTCACTCAGCTAGTGTATGTGGGCACCATCACAAGAAATGAAAGCTTGCCACTGGCCATTTATTAACTTACCTGGTGGCTTTTCAAACTCTGAATTTGCTACTAAAATCCAGATCTCCTGTATCATATCCAGGGCCACAGTATCTATGCCAGTGAAACCGGCTAGCACTCATCCAATTTAATCATTAAGCCCGCTTGACTGGCCCACTAAATTATGGGCAGCTTAATCTATTCATCTGCAACTAGTGGACAGAAGAGGGTGGCCTGGCAATAAACTGGCTAACCTTTGACTGGCTTCTTATATCTTTGCTGGTGAAGGCCTAGATTTTTAATTTTAGTCGATAGCCTAGAAAAAGTTAGTTAACTAGTTTCTTTTGGCTCATTATAGATTTGCTGACTTTTTTCTGCAGTGCTATATGATACCAGGGGGTGGACGTGCTGTAGTATCACATGGTGCACACAGTTTATGTTTAATGTAACCATTACCTGCTTCTTGTTACCTGTGTTCCCTGTAAGATGACTTTCCTATACACTCCTGTCAGTCAGGAATGATTATTGTTTCATGCTTTGCATTTGCCTTTGGCAGATGTTTTTTTTTTCCAGCCTGGTTGTTTTGTTCACAAGTCATTTTTGGAATATAGATTCATAGTGTCACAGATGGTGAAAATGTCTCTCTTTCAGTTACCAGGTATTGCCTATGAGCTGTTTTTCTCTAAAACATCTATTTTTTAGTATTTGTTTAACTCAGTGAAGAAATTTGAAAGAGTCTGATACTTCTCAAACATCATTTATCTAGAAGGTTGTAATGCACATGTCACAGATGCTTTTTCATAAACCTTTCTATATACCTTGCAAAATTATGGGGATTTATACACAACTGTCTTGTCTTTTAACTCTGTTTTTCTAAAAATCATTGACTAGAATAAATACCATATAGATTCAGCAGTTACATAGTCTCCATGTAGTACCCCATCATCATCATACCTTTTAAACTGCCAGCCCTCAAAAATTACAGCATGAATCATCAAATGGTCCAAACATCACAGCACTTCATTTTTGTCTGTGAATAAATTTGTAGTATCATGGAGGTGGGTGGTACAAATATTGGCCTCAGACACACATGATTTTACATTTTTGAAGGAAGGAGTGACACAAAATTTCTCACCCTTGGGATGCAACAATATAAGAATGTTAAATATATTACTATTCCCAACACCAATCACGTTTACCACATTATAGAAAAGAAATAGCCAGCTAACCACATGTTCTTGGCATTCACTAGATGACATTTTCAACACTTGCAGAAATCCCTTTAATCAACTATTGAAGCAAATACACTGCACAGATTAAAACCATGTAAGGCAACAAACAGAAATCTCTAGATATAGGTCAATGTGTGTCAAACTATGCTACAAACATTTTATTACAAAAACAAATTATTTTTTGGTTGTTTTATATCTGCAGCTTTGTTAAACAAAATAGTTAAGGTAAAGGCTCTAAGTAAGTAATGGGTGTGAATGTTTCTTAAAGAAATATTATTTTATAAAACAGTACATAACCGTTTTCTGTTGCAACATACTTGTTCTTTCATTAATCAGAATTTAGACAAAACGCTGCTATTCTTCTTTGTTCTTATAGGGCCAGATTCCAAAAAACCTCAGAAGCTTGATGAAATTTACCAAAGCCAGTTTTGAGGCTAAGATACCCACTCAGTGTTTTTTAGTTATCTTTATAATCTCAGAAGCACAATGCAGCAGTGCCCTGAGCTGATTATAACTGATGTTACCTACTCTTAGGCTGAAGATATTGTGAATCAGCTGACTGATAAATTACCCCTCTCCCCTTCATCTATCCCACAAGATATACATGAGACTGACTTGCCTCCAGCTATTACACAAGACCAGCTCCTGAAAGTGCTATCAAAAGCTAAAAGTACTGCATCAATGGGTCCTGATAATATCCCTGGATGCATCTTAAATAGCATGAAGCATGATTTAGCTGCCCTTCCCAACAACAGTATTCAGTCCCGCCTTCATCAAGCTTTGTGCCAAGTAAATGGAAAACTATGTTTTTATTAGACAGAGGTATCCTGTTAATGCTTGACCACCTATGCCCAAGCCTACAGATACCCCTTAAAATAACCCTAGGGTATCAATACCTGTCAGATACATTTGGGAAGCATGACTAGTCTAAAAAAGCCCCCCCCCCCACGGGGTCATTAGCCAAGTAAAACACCTATTAACCTAGGAACTTATAAGATGTATATAGCTTGCATTTTTGTATGAATAAAATAAGAAATTTCATGTTGGCCAACTAACAGGAAACATAAAGATATTGGAACACAGATGAAATTTAATAACTTGTATTGTTTGTGGGATTTTTGTGAGAATTTTTGGTTCCAATATTTATGAATATGCTGGACCTATATGACAAAGAAAGTAATAGGTCTTTCCTTGCATTGGGAAAACTGTTTTTGAACTTTGCCATGAAGAGGAATGTCAAACATGACCAAATGAAGTATACTGGAAAGAAAGAATCCAGTTACTTTGCCAGGTAGCCACTAAGCTTTTTGCATATCTCAGCATTTAAGATATCTGAACCAGGTATTATAGGTTCATAGGTTCATAGGTTCATACTAGGCTATCAGAAACTATGCCTTATTTACCCTGGGGTGTATCTCACATCTCCCATCCATTGGTCAAGATTCCTCTTGAACAAGGGGCCTTGTATGTCAGGCATAGGTCACGGTGAGGCTGCAAGGGTCGGGTCAGATACATTCCAGTGGGGGTAATTACTTTCGATCATTGGTCTGATGAGTGTGGAGTATTATGGACTATGACTTCCTATGACTCTGATGTGAATCCCTTCAGCGATAAGCAGGGCAATGTAGAAGGTCTTCCTAACTACTTTAGCAATAATATGAATGAAAGAATGAGGCTACTGTGTCAACCTGTTCCCAGGTCCCCTAATAACCTTCTGTGTTCCTTGTAGCTTTTCTTTTTTGTTGTAGAGTGTTTATGGCTGGGGTCCACCAGGACTGGATGCTTGCCTTGGTACAAAGAGTCTTTGTTTTGCTTGGGATTGCCTGATCCATGCATTTGTAAGTGATTCAGCGGTTTGAGTAATGTTAACCGACCTCCCAGTTTGTGATCAGATCTCTCCAGTGAGGGGTATACTTCCAGTGTTGAACATTGTGCTCCCATTTTCATTGATGATGAGAGATCAAGTATGTTTTCTCCTTGTGGGGGGATGGAGTTGTCCTAGTTGCATTGAGTTTATGCATGGGAATTCCAGGAACTTTGGGCTAGAGTGTTTGGGCTTGGAGTGTTCCTAGTAGGTATTATTAGGGTAGTTGAAGTCACCTAGTATGATGGTGTTCTGAGATACATTTATCCTCCAGTGTTTTCAGGGAAGGCCATATGAGGTTCCTGAGTTGCTACAAATTGCAGAGCACCTATGGTGGTTAATTGCACCTGGATGGTTTCCGATACATCCAGGTTTCTGTCACACACACGTCACAGCACATACTGAGAAAGGCCTCGAGAGAAATGCCGCATCTTGAGGTTGAGGTTGAGACTTCTGGCATTGCAGCATTACTTTTTTTTTTTCTTTGTTTTTGTTCTAGGTGGTAGATTTAGAATAGGCAGACAGACATTGGATTATCACTGAGTTCAAGTGTCTGATTGTAGAGAAATCTTCATCAGCTGAAATATGTCATTGTCAAAAGTCCACCCCTTATTTAGACAGAATGAGTAAATAAGAGTTTAAAAGGAAATCTCCAATCTCATTTTCTTCAACAGATAAACTATAAGTGATGTATGGTTTGTCATAATAGTTGACAAAAAACACTGTTGCTATTAGGTGGATTAGTAGCTCACTTGCATATGAATACATTTCTGAGCAGATGATTTGTGTCTTCATTACTGGTCTTTAAGATAAAATCTTAATGGAAAGATTGCCAAAACGGTACCCTCACGTCTGATCAACGTGTGAGAGATCGAATGTCGATATTCATTCAAATGTTGGCAAACACCCAGCTCTGCAACCTTTAAAGATAACAACAGAACATTGAAAAATAACAGGAATAAGCATGGACGGAAGTAAAACAAGAACTAATGGTAATATAATAAACTAACAGCACAGAGTCCCTCCAGCAACACAAAGTTAAAGTAAAAATGTTCCAGCAGCACAAAGCTAAAGTCAAAAGCCCAGTACTGCAATCATAATATTTAATGGGTATATGGCTCAAAAATAAACAAAAATAATGTAGCAGAGTTGCAAGAGATATGAACCACTGACAATGTCTTCCAAATTCTTCTATAAAACCACTAAATCAACAAGTGGCTTGCCAGCAGTGGCTATAAAATTCTTTCTTAAGCTGTACTAGTGCATACTGTCTGGTGCCACTTTGTTACCTTTTAATTTTTTTTACATTTTATTTCTGATATCTTAGTGATATTTTCAGCTGCTGCTGAGTAGGATGCTCGACCTCTTTTGTGCTATTATATGCTGATCGACCTCCCTTGCCTCAATTAAAAGTTAGGAAGCCCTTCAAAACACTGTATAATGTCCTGTGTTTGACAACATTAAATTGAAAAGTTTTTGTGTAAATAATTTTCTACCTCTCAGGCATTTCCTCTAAAGCTTTTGAGACTTGACATCTGAGTCACATCTGAGCTACCTTTCTATCTCTTGTATTTTCATCCAACCATATTTTGGTGTCTAAGGATCTTTTTAGCTCCAACAGCAACTAGCCTTTGGCATTGTCCAGTAACAAACACCTCAAATGCTAAATGCTTTGTTTCTGCATTGCTGTTAATGGTATTGCTGATATTGCAAAACTCTATGAGGAGCTACTTAGTATATTATTTTATTTGGGTAGAGCAGTGATCCACAGTAGACCAATCTCATTCTTATCTCAGAAAGATAAAGCAAAACAAACACCTGAAAATGTATGTTTATTTATTTAGCATTTATTAACAGGGAAAGTCCGACTTGGAACAAAGCCAATTTTCAGTGGAGGCTCAGGGAGAAACAGTCCAGACATATGCCTTTGTAATGTGATAGGAAAAAGCATGCGGATGAAACCCACATGAATGCAGGGAGGACACACAGACTCGACAAAAAGGCACTCTAGCCAAGAATTGAACTGGAGAACCTCTTGCTGTGAGGCAACAATGTTATCTCTGCACCACTGCACCATCCAAAATATATATATATATAAATATAAATACATATATATATATATATATATATAAATACACACATATATATATATATATATATATATATATACATATATATAAATATATATATATATATATATATATATATATATATATATATATACACACACATATATATATATATATATATATATATATATATATATATATATATATATATATGGGTCTACTTTAGTAGACCGACCTCTCACTTACCCGACTCCCACTTGGCCAAGACGAAACAACCGACACTGACTTTTCATACGAGGTAAGTAACCTCTTGGCCATCCTGTTGAACTTTGCCCCTTATCCCCCACCGTAGTATTATCTCGGAGTTGGTATATTTAGTTGGGAGGATGGGGGCGAAGCCCCCACATCAATGAGTTTAGTTTTGTTTTGTTTAGTTCTTTTATTCGGGATGGCCAAGCAGTTACTTAGCTCACATGAAAAGTCGGTGTTTCAGATGTCTGTCTTCTGAAGTTGTCAGTCCTTTCATCTCAGCCAAGTGGGAGGTCGGGTAAGTGAAATGTCAGTCTACTGAAGTAGACCCATCATAGATCTCTCTCTACATATATATATATATATATATATATATATATATATATATACATAAAGAGAGAGAGAGATAGATATATATCAAAATATATTAAAAATTAAATACTTTGCTAAGTAGTTTTCTCTGCTGTGATCTATTGTGCTATCGAGCTTAAATTTGACTCATAAAAATGTGTTCATTACGGATGATGACTGAGCTAGTCATTACCATATTATAGTAATAAGAGACTATAGCCCTGCTTTTCAATCTGTTATTGACAGATTTGTAAATCTGAATATAAATCCTTATATTGGGTGGCCTCAAATTCTCTCCCAGGTCTGTCTTGTGGTGCCCTCTTTGAGGTTAGAGGGCAATCCTGAATATGATTTATGGACTCGACTTGTAATGGTCTGCAGATTCATTGCCTGGTACTCACCTATGAACCCATGAACCTAGGAGCTCCCATTGGGTTAGCTCAATAATGTCACTGTGCAGGAGTGGAGAAAGGTATAGTTGTTTTAGTACTGTTGTCTGCACCAGAGAGATTACATTGCCAGAAGGTTTTTTCCTACTGTGCAAGAGCTTTTATTTTTTTTTATTCATCTTTGATGTGTTGCTCAGTTCCAGTAGCTGAGTAACACATCGGCAGAGAATGGCATCAGTGTGCTCTCAAACACTATACTGTTTGCACGTAAACAGTTCAAGTTCCATAAGCTGCCCCATTGGCACCAGCCCGTATGCATTTGAGGTAGTGGTTGTTAACAGCTTATCATCCTTCAGAAAGTGATCAGTTTGCATGTGTACTCTGTGGATACTCAATAGAATAAGACTGCATAAAGGGTTTTCACCATTGTTAACCAAATTCTATGAATCATGCAGGGCTTTAGTAGACAGTTCTTCTGCATACCAGCCCTATTCTATGGCATATAGTGAATGTGAATATGAATATTGTTGATAGTCTAGTTTAATGCAAGTTCATGACAGATTCGTTCTAATGCAGCTAGCCTGCTTGCCATGAGCTGGTTATACATAAAATGTGTGACAAATGCAAACAGCAACTATCACATGTACATTTGACAGCTTATTATACCATTAAATACAACACAAAACACCTGGTCTGTGTACCCATTTCCCCAGACACAATAATGATACAGATGCATTAGTGATCAACTTTATTATAATGCTAGAATTAACCACAATACTAACAATCAGATAAGTAATGAAGATATACAGCAATGATCAATAGTCATAAGCTAGTGTCAGACACATACCCCAGCTGACCTTCTCACAACATAACCTCAGTAGGTGCATGGCACTGTAATTTCCATAGGGCACCTACCACCTCTGTTCACTCACACACCTCTCAAAACACCAAAGGAAAGGGAATGGATAGTAGCAGACTAAGTTTCCGGGTACAACATCCTCACCGACCCTTCTAAAGTTAATAAGGTCGGGAGGAAGTGAGGGATTCAGCAAAAGCCTGCACCAAGAGAACTTCCTAAGTTCACACCCCAACCTTAAATATACCTACCTAGTCCCACCCTCAAGGTTTCCTCACATGCTATACCAGTATCCAAACTCACTTAAACTTCTTGTCACCCCCCCCCCACCCCTGCTTTACCACTTACAAATTGGATTTAAGAGACAGACCCCCAACAGGCATTCATAGACAAACATTTCTGCTGGAGGCAAACCCATTTTGTCTATGAACCCCTTGCTCCAAGCACAATAACCATATAAAGCTGCATTAGTGATCAGCTTCATTGTAATACTGATAATAAGAATAGAATTAACCATAATATTAACAATCAGATAAACACTGAACATATACAGCAGCAATCAATAATCATGAACTAATAGCAGGTGTGTATCCCAGATCACCTGCTACAACACAGCCTCAATAGGCATGTGATGCTGCTCAGCTACACAAACACCAATAAGCAGTGTAACCTGAAGCACTCACTGTGACTTCTATGGAGCAGTGGTACCACCTCAGCGCACATCCCTTCCTCTCGAACAATCCCAGGAAAAGGAATGGGGATATTGGCAGACTAAACTTCCAAGATAGTGTCCTCACGTGGCCACCATGTGGAATTACAGCAGCCTGTTCCCCATTATCATTCCTGCTATAAACCTTCAAACCTCAAAACTTGCAACCACAATCTTTAATCAGTAAAGATAAAAGAAACATTAAACAGATGAAGGATGCATCCCGTCCTTTCTATATCTCAGTGGTCCTTATCCTTAAAATCCCAGTACTCCAATGCTAACACTCCAATGGACGCTACTGCACTAGCCACCAGTGATTTATAAAATGTCTAGAAGCTTCAGTTGTGACTACCTTCACCATACCCTCTATACAAACCTCAGGATAATAGCAAACCAAATTACTGTAACACCAGAAAAAAAGTTGCTTCAATACACTTAAATCAGTCAAAATTCATTCCAAAAGTCTTTGCTTGGGAACAACCCCAAGCCATCCCCACCCAGATGAACCACAATAACCTGAGGACTATCACCAACCAAACATGCTACTTCAACAACTTGTATTAACTGTCCCACTGCACACTCAATAAACCTTTCTAAGAAATAATCATTTTCTTATCATACAAACCTAAAAGTCAGCCACCAGGCCACAATATAGCTCACATTTCAGACCATTAAAATAAAACAGGTCCTAAGATCATTAACCACATCATCCTGCAAAACAAAAGAAAATTAACTATGCAATGACAGATGGATAACAAATTAATGTGTAAACTACTTAATATATTTTCTAAGCATTAAACAACCTAATATAAACTCTAAAAGCATTAACCCTTCCCCTCCTTTCTTTTAATAAAAATCAATGACTTACCTTTGTTCCCCAAGCCAGAAGCCCACCATATTCTAAAAAGATGTGAAGAGTACCGTCTAACAATCTTTTGACTTGTAAGCACAATGTCAAAACTAAATCAAACTGACCATGCATAACCTTTATCCCTGACACTTCTCAAAAAGCTAAAGCCCCTTTAAGCCATCATGATAACTTTCTCTATAACATATCCCAATGCACCAGGCATAACAAAACATCTGGGTCCCACAACTGCGTAACTTGATGACATCCCCAACTTGATCCTTTATAAAATGCTGAACATTTAGAACATGAAGTTGCATAAGTTGCATTCACTAGCAAACCATTAAAATAATCTGGAGATGCCTACTTTTCTCTCTTTATAACAAATAATTCTACATTCTTATTAATAAACTGGCAATCCAATCAAAAGCCATGTAGAAAAGTACTTTTCCTTCTAAATGATGTGAATACTGACCTAGGACTATTAAACAGTTATATATAATTCTGACATCATTTATTAACAAAGCTTGACATATTATCCACTTTCCTTGTGATTGCTATATGCCCTATTAAAATATGCCAGTTATTCTGAATGACATTTATACTTGTATAAGTATCCGTAGTATAGAGTATAGCCATGGCTACTCCCTCTCCCAAGTCTGTATAAAATTCATTTCAACTGGACAAGAATAACAACAAGTGACCTATACCTATCCTTTCAGATACTCCTCTAGTCAACAGGTCATTAATCCATCCAGTTTCATATAGGGTACAATTAGGGCTTTATTCCTTTTAGAGCATCTTAACATTGGAATTAACTTTATTCCACACTTTCATATCTAGGTGTTCAGTAAAATAAGACGTATGAGTTTAATCTTAGCCAACATATAGAGTCATCCGTTCATTACATAAAGCAACAAAAATAAAATAAGGCTTTCTTCAGCATAATTAAGAGAAAATACAAAAAAAAATAAATTGAAGATTAGCATAAGCACAATCCTTTGCTGGTTATAATAGATTGTCTCTTGTGTTTGAATAAAACAGGCACAGTAATATTTTTTTTCAGGCTTTGCACTTCTCTGGTAATCTCTTTTGGATGAATGGTAATGTAAACCAGTGCTCCTCAGGCTGGTAATGCTTGCTTCCATATAAGGAGAGTTTTCCAAAATTCTCATGCCTTGTATATAGAAGCTCTTAACATAATTTAAAACTTAAAGATGTAGAATCTGACTATTGGGACAGCTAAGTGTCCATGTATACTCACCTGAAGTAGGTAGCTCTAGGATGTATACTCTGTACTTGAGGATGTGGCTCCATAGTACCCCAAACAACACCTATACCACTGTTATATGTTGCAGCCCATAATAATGAGCAATCAGTTTAACAGGTTTTTATGTAGCCCAAAATAACAGCCAATACACAGCTTATTATTTCTCCCCACTGAATCAGGACAAATTATTTGTTTTGATTTAATTTTAAGACTACCCCAATTTCATTGTATTCCTTTACTGAAGTATCTTGCAGCTAATACCTAAATATTTAGCCACAAATCTCTGCTTATTATTCCTGGTCTTGTGCATTGCTCACTATAATCCCCCCACATCTATTTTTACACTACTCAACTCATACAGTTGTTAACTACATCTGAAAGCTTTCTTACCTTATGCCATAGCCAACGCTTATTGGTTTCTGAGTAATTGGGCTTTGGTATGCTCAGGCTCACTTCGCTCCCATACCCTACCCCCAATTCCAATTCCAATTCCCACCCACCCCTTCTTTCTCTACATTTAAACATTCCCAACTTTACCCTTACACTTCTTCCAGCTTATCTCTGCATCAAAACAATCAGAACATAATCCAGTGGCAGTTACCCTACAATTCTCACTGACTCATTTACTTAAACTGCTACAACTAAGCATGTCCTTTTAGAAGTTGCACTGCTAGAACTATAACTACTCTTGCCCCATAACATTTTACAGTGCAAAATAATATCTTCAGAAAAATCTAACTTACATATCATACAAGATGAATCTGGCTCAAACCCTACTAGTGTACCACCTCATCATATTTACACTCTTTCCAACTACCATAACTCCCTAATAAACACAATTAATACCCCCACCAATCCACACATACTACACCAACAGTCACCAAGTCTATCAATCACCACAGCATCCACACTGTACCAGCAAACCTTCTTAGACTTTTTCAATTACAGGTATCTTAAATCTAAGTATGCTACCATAGAAAATCCAATAAAACTATAAACTTACTAAATTTACTAAAACCTCTAGTAAAAGCACAAACTTTGTATTGCTTATTATTAACTTTTTGCCCTCCTCTACTTAAATCACTACACCCCTAAGAACAGTCCCTCCCACACTTGAATCAATATATCCCTTTTCACTTCTCTTTAACAACACTTCTCATATTTCTCTTCTTTTAACTGCCCCATCTATTGATCTACCCATCTTGTGCATCCTCTCTATGTCTAAGTTATAAACCTTCTAGATACACCAGTTTGGAACAGGCAGCCTAAACAGAACTAATCCTATACCATGTCTCAATCATATGCTATTACCACTATCTTCTTATACAATACTAAAATCTCCCTTCCTAAATAATTTTATAACATACTTCATTACATATCTTGAACTCCTTGCAAACCTTTCTTTACTGAAATGTAAGAACACTAAACTTCTTTACAACAATTGTTTTCCCTTCTACAGTATCAATCCATTTACTTCTTGCAAGGTTTTAGAGCTACGGGAACTACAAAGCTTGTAATTGGTTATCCAGTAATCTCTGTAATAGTTTCAGAATATTGGCTTTTGGTTTGCTAATTCCTTTACGTTGTGTTTCTCCCAGGGCACAAAAGCAGATTTTTAGCAAAGTCTTGGCAAAGTTATCATGCAGTGATACTGGCTAAGTAAGGCACTTATTGCCTAGCTCTTTCTCTGAATGCACTGAATTCTCTGTCCAGTTACTTTTAGACTTACCTGAGCTCGACTGTTTGTGAGTACAACCTGCACATTTCCTTAGCTTGGTCTCAGTGCTGCTTATCCAGATTTCAAGTTATTGTGTTGTTCAGTTTGTCCTGTCACTTTGTCATCTAGTTCAACAAGTTTGGAGGCTACATGGTAAGTGTCTATGTCAGAACCTTAAATGGTTAAAAGAGTGAATGCTCTTTGATCGAGCTATAAATATCAAAGGCACTAAATAGCGAAGACACGGAACAGCAATTTTTTCCTAGGGAAAAAAATCACTGGGCCGTTTTCGGGAGTTTGCCATTTCCTCCACTGTGGTGCAATCTTGGTATATTTAAGTAGGGGGAGTGTGGGTGACACATCCCACCACATGTGGTGGTGTGGGGGGGGATGAAGCCCCCCACTTTATGTTGTGTTTGCATTTGTTTTTGTTTTTTTTGTTTTTGCGGAGCAGCAATTTTTTTCCCTGGGAAAAAAAATCACTGCTCTGTGTCTTCGCTATTTAGTACCGTCGATATTTACAGCTCGATCAAAGAGAGTTTGCTCTTTTAACTGTTCAAGCTTCTAATATAAACTCACATGGTAAGACCCCTCTTAGATGTAGTATTCATCATCACATGTCATCTCTGGCATGCCTTCATCAGCAGTTGCCATTGTCTGATCTCTCTCTCACTCTCTCTCTCTCTCTCTCTCTCTCTCTGAGTCTTGGTTAGCAGAATTTATTTGCAGTTGTATTAGAACTAATTTAGGCTCAAGTTTTCTCTTTTCTATTAAAATTTAGCCTTGCATTTTCACTCTGTAATACAGAATCTAGTGTACGTATGTAATCACCACAACATAATATTTCTACAACCACTATACATGTGGCTATTTTAGTTATTTTCTCCCTTTCTTAAACAGAAGCTCTGTTTCTACATCACTAGGCTGATCTTAACCATAACAAAACAAAACTCATGCTCTTCTAACTACAGCTGCAGATCTCCTCCCACCATTCAATACATCATCATCAAACCATACAATAATTTCTCCAGTTTCCCAAACCAAATTACTTGGAGTAGTCATTGACCATAATATGAAATTTAACATACACATATCACAGACAATAAAAAAGTTCACAAAAAACTAGAAACCCTGGACAGAAATCAGCACTTTCTAAATAAATCTTCAAAAGCCACTATACCAAGAACCCATCTTATCTCTATGCTACTATACAACTCACAGATTCTCACAAATATTAAGAAATCTGACCTAGCAAAACTTGAAACTTGCTATAATAAAATCACAAAGTTTGCTACAGAATCAATCAAATTTCAGAACACATCGTTGTTTGGTTTTAAAACAACTGTCATGGTTCGAGCTACCAAATCTACTTGCTTATAATCAACTCACGTTCACCCATCAAATACTAAATCAGCCAGAAAAAACACCAGTTCTTCAAAATCTACTAATGCACTACCACAATAACAGGATATTGTGTTCCACTACCAAATCCTTCTTAAATATATCCAAAGCTAACAATGTAGCTGGAATTTCACTTTACTCAAACTGCATAGCCAAAACTTGGAATTCCCTGCCATTAAATATCAGAACAGCCATTAACACTTCCAACTTTTAAAAAACTTCTCAAATCATTATCATCATCATCATCAGCCCCCTTTTCCCATTTTTCTACATGGGGTCGGGGTATCGTGTTAACTGTCGCCAACTCTCTCGATTCAGTGCCACACTCCTTCCTTCTTCAACATTCATGCCTGATTGTCACATATCTTGTTTCAAACAATCCATCCACCTCTTTGCTGGACATCCTCGCTTCCTCTTACCTTCTTCCTGTCTTTCCCAAATCTTCCTCACCAGATTGTCTTCTGCTTTTCTACACGTGTCCAAACCACCGTAATCTGTTCTCTTTGATCTTTTCTGCAATTGGACCTACTTTGGCTTCTACTCTTATGTCCTCATTTCTTCATCTGTCCCACAGTGTGCATCCTACCACCCTTCTCAGGCACTTCATTTCTATCACCTCTAGCTTTTTCAGCTGTCCTGCCTTTACTGCCCAGGTTTCTGTGCCATACAGTAGTACTGGTGACAGCACTGTCTAGTACACGTTATTTTTCAGCTTATTTGGCATTCTTCTCTCATAGACTACACCTATGCCAGTTGGCTGCAGCCACTCTGATTCCAGCTTTGACCTCTACATTCAGACTTCCCTATTCTTCAACCACGCCTCCCAGATACTTGAAGTTGTTTACCTGTTCCACTATCTACCCTTCTGATTTCCCCAGTTTGCTGCCATTACCACTATCTTATCTATACTGCAGTTTCATCCCATGTGCCTTCAATTTTGAATTCCATTCCCCTATCCTTTGCTGAAGTTCTTGCTCAGACTCTGCCTGTACTGCCATATCATCTGCATACAGCAGCTCTGTTGATCCGTCCACGCTAACCTGTTTGCTAATGTAGTCCATCACCAGTATGAATAGCAGCGGGCTCAGAGCTGAACCCTGGTGCACTCCCACTCCGAGTGGGAACCCCTCTGTGAGGCCAAACACTGTTCGTACTTGAATCATTGGGTCCTTGTACATAGCCTGCACTAATTCTACCAATGTTTCTGGGACTTCAAACCACTGCAGTACTGCCCAGATCAGCTTTCTTGGGACCTTGTTGTATGCTTTCTCCAAGTCTAGGAATGCCCATTTGGACTCTCTCCTCATCTTTAGCTTCTTCTCAAGTTTCTGTCTCAATGCAAACATCGGGTCAATTGTCCTGCATCCTGATCTGAATCTGAACTGCTCATCTCCCATCTTACATTATACTACTCTGCGTATCCATTTATCAATCAACCTCTCCAGAACTTTTATGTAATGTGATAGGAGTTTCATGTCTCTGTGCTGCCCACAATTGTAGCTGTCCCTTTTGTTCTTGTACACTGGCACAAATATGCTTATTCTCCAGTCATCTGGAACATGCCTTTCTCTCCACACTGCTATGAGTACCCTCAGGAGCCATTTCTCCCCTATCTCATACAGCATCTTTATCATATCTGCTGTGACCTCATCTGAGCCTGCTGCTTTCCCTGACTTCATCTTCCTTAGTGCTGTTCTTACTTCTTCTAGGATGGGCTCCTCTTCTTCTCTCAACGTAGGCTCTTTCTGGGGCAGTACAGCTTCTGTGGGGTTTTCTTCATTCAGAAGCTGCTGGAAATACTCCATCTGCCTTTGATGTCCTGTGGACTGGTGAGCAGGTTGTTGCTGGCATCCCTTATGAAGGGTGTCTGACTATCTTCTTTATCTTTCTGTCTTTGCCTTGCAATCTGATATATTTTTTTTTGTGCCACTTACCGAGTCATTTTCCAGAAGTTAGTGGGGTGCCTCCGATGCCCTATTCTTTGCTACTGCAACTTTTTTCTTAGTTTCTTTGTTAGCCAACCAGTAGCCCTTCCTAGCCTGGTCAGTCTTTTCTATCTCCCACTTCTTCCTGCACTCCTTCTTTCTTTTGATGACTTCCTGGACGTCTGCATTCCACCACCAGCTTTCCTTATTTATCTTATTTCCATACCTGGCTTGACCGCATGTCTTTTCTCTAGTTCTAACACATGCTGTTGTTGGGCGCTGCCATTCTTGTTCAACTTCACATATTTCCTCCTCTTCTTGGGGTGCTAGAGCCCTGAGTAATTCCTCAAAACTAAAAACTTCTCAAATCACACCTATCTGAATCCTGGACCTCATTTTGCACAAACCCTGGTTAGGGAATAGATCTTGTAAGGCAGCTAAAAAACGCAACCTCTAATTTTATTTTTGTATTTGAATAGTATACCCTACTAAACACATGCATACTTAACGTGCTTGTTTTTTTTATCTTCAATCACAGTACTGCTATTATTTGTATTCCTACCTAGACTATATGATTGTATTAGTGAAATGTATAACATGTATTTTTTATTTTGTGCTTGTATCTGAGATTGAATCAATATTTGTATCTATACATTGTATATGTATCATACTGTTATTTATAAATGTGGAGCTTTTCATCCCAGGCCTCCACTGAAATAGGACAGCTGGTCCAGTCAGACTTTCCTGCTAACTTCTTCTTGTCCTTTTGGTTATCCTGGTTAGGGGTCACCACAGCAGAACAACAGTCCGCAGAAAGATTGGCAGTGGAGTTTTACGGTGTCGACTTGC
>NC_056739.1:1370164676-1370177176 GCF_019279795.1 Protopterus annectens
GATTGAGCAAACAAGTAAATAATATTATAGTGATGATGGTCTTTGAACTTCCAGCTTGTCCCATACAGATTTCTGAGCACATGTTTTTCAATGAAAGGTATAACAGAAGGATATAGATGGAAGAGATGGTATTTTGTATACTATCAGGACTACATTTGGAGGTTAGATGAGCCTAAAAATGATCTCATCCTTGAAATAGCAAAGTTCTGAAACTATATAAAACAGTTTGATTGCACAATCCATTCTTTGTAATTAAAGTACAAACGCAGTCATCTAGTACAAATATTTGTGAATGATATAATATGCTTTGGCTAAAATAAACAGGTGGTATTTTATCAACAGTGTAAATAAATTGTCTAAAATAGTTTATGAAGCAGCCCAGTCAAGAATCTTTCATTCTTCGTATGGAGTTGTCATTAAATACATTTTTTTTTTGCATTTTCATCTTCTGAATGTTTTATAATGATCATAACACTTTAATATGACTTGTTGCTGTAAAGTTCCACATCTGGTGTCCAAATATTTTGCAATGTATTACAAGTTTTTTTTTTCAGCTTAACACAACCAGAAACATCCTGGCATGTGCTATTTCTCACAGATGTTGTAGCAGAATGCTGTATAATTCAGAACTGAATTCAAGTAGCAAATGGCATTCTGTTTAGCTTTGGGAAGAAATCTTTCTTCTAATGAACAACTGCTGCAATTAGTTTTATAAAGAACTATATAAAAAACATAGTACTCAAATAGACATACCTCATATATCACACCGTGCATTTATCATTGCTAAAAAGTTATTTTCTTTCATTGCATGTGCACTGAATTTTCCTGCATGCTGTATTTTTATAAATTTAATTTTATTTACTTGATAAGTGCAAGAGAGAGAAAGCACCTAAGCTTTCTTGTAAATAGCTTATAACAGAGACAATGAAATAAACAAGTTAAATTGACAGGCACATTAAAGTAATAAAACAGTAAATCATAGAACTCAACAGATAATGGCTGCATCAAATAATATAAATGTGGAGCATGACTAGAATAAATACTGATGGGCGACTGAGAAATACTTAGCAAGCTACAAGTCACAGAACTCTACAATGAAAAACAAAATTCTATAATAATAAAAATGGGTCTATATCAGATGATCAAAGTTTTACTACTTCGAATCAGTATACATCGAACAGTACTGATCGAAGTAGTAAAACATTGAATCATTATTAAAACAGTTATTAAACCAAAACAAATAAAACCCCTCGCTACTTAAATATACTAACTTCAAGACCGCACTAGATTGAAGTAAACGGAAATCTCCCCTTATGGAGATTCCCGTTTACACGTTCAATATTCTAAGCTTTCGCTATTGTCATGTCGACAATATCTTTCAACAATCTAATATAGACCCATAAAAATGTGTTTACTAGTATATGAAGTACATAACACAAAATTAGGGGACAAATGTTTGTCACTACAAAGATGGCACATAAGCAATGCAAAAGTAACATTGCTAGAGGTGCAGGAAGGTTGCAAAGAAGTATTCTATATATGGAAGTAAAGAAAGATTGGAAAACACATACGAGCAATTTGCATGATTATGAATTCACCTATTGCATGCCTTAGAGATGTGTGAAGAATATGGAGTACCCATCAAAGAAACATGTGGGCACATGACTGTCACGCAGACTCGACATAGAAGGAACTCCAGCCAGTAAATGAACTGGTGAACCAAACACTGTGAAACAGCAATGCTCATCACAGCACTACTATCCTGCGCATTTGGGTTTTCAAACCAAATAGCATAAAGAGATAACCATAAAATAATGTGCTATTTGCCCACTTTATTTTTGCAAGTGTAACACGCATATAGGAAGTGAACTAAATGACTATCTGCATTCTGTGTAACACTGGAAAGTGCAAAGACATTTACAGATACAGTGTGAGAAAGAACATCTCATTACCTTATGAGTTGTCAGTCGATGCCTTACTATTTGACAATATTGTCCATGATCCCATTTCCCTAACATTACCTTTCCACAACTGAGTTTCCTTTTGTGTTCAGTATGCTGTGGTATACCATTTCATACAACAACTATGTTCCCCATAGAGCGAACTTCTCTTTCTCCATAGAAGCGCAGCCATTGTGTGAGGATATCTAAACAAGTGCATGAGGATACAGTGGATATTGCATCCCTTCAGAAAACATTTTTTTTTCTGTAATTTGGTAGGCTGGGGATGTGGTTTTCTTTCCTTTAGTATAGATGGGTTTACTTTTGGTGGGTCATGATTCAGTTTATCATAGAGGAATCATTACGGCTTCCTTTCTCAGATAAAAAGAAATCTACAAAGACATTTCATTCACATAAATAAATCACTTTTATGTCAAAAATTATAAAAGACCATTGATTAGAAATAACATCAGACTACGCATTTATAGAAACTATAAGCAGTCACTATAATGAAATGGCAGTTAATCTTTCTACCATATATTTAGAATATTCAACATTTGGGACATAGACACATTTATTTATTTAATTTACATTTGTTTACCAGTAAAGTCCAAATGAGTCACAAATAACCCCTTTTCAGTTGAGTCCCAAGGAAGAAAAACTGTCACTTTTGATACATTAAGTGTCACAGCTATAATACAATAGATTAGCTTTTTTCTACATTTAACATAACACTGGACAATAAGTCTAAAATAAATTATATTGCAATGACAGCGGAAAATCAAAAGACACAGATACTAATTTAGTTACAAAAATAAAAGTAGAAATTATGCAGAAAATGGAGGACAAAAAACAAATGTAAAAATCTTATGAGTCTTGATGAAAGAAGGAAGAGAGAAAAAAAGGGGGAAAGAAAAGTCAAATGAAGATAGGGAAGAGAAAATGTAGAGTTAGATGCAATGCAATATCAATGCTTATGGACCTAAGGTCCTAAGACTTAAGAATTTGTGTAGTTTTATAAACAGAGGAGACTTGAAAGGGAATTGTATGTGCATGTGAGAAAGAAAGAGAGAAGGATTGTTAGATATAGACAGAGGCGATCATCCTGGTGCATCAGGTGAAACATTATCTTTGTGACTGTCTGTATGAAAGGAGTTAGTTTAGATGGTGACAGACAGCGTGGAGATGAAGCTGCCTACTCATTGTTGAAATGAGAAATGGCAGGTCCATTTGACCTAGAGATATGATTTTAGATTAAGTTTGAAAATTTGGAGGTTAGTGAGTTTGCAAGCTATTAATGGGACTGAATACCAAAGTTTGGGCATGCTGCAAGAGAAAAGGGCTTTGCCATGAGAGCTGATGGCAGTGAATATGGTGACTAAGGACTTTTCTTAGGATCTAAGTGGCTTAACTGGAGAATAGCAGGACATGAGACTTAAATGCTGGACATGTACATTAGCAATAAATGAACTTGCAACATCATAAGATGGTGGCAATTCTACCACAGTCTCACTAGACACACTAATGTCAACAACACCATCTTCTTTTACCACATCTTCTGGCAATGACTCCTCATTTGACTTTAACAAATGTCTTTTTTCTACACATTTTCTCATATGGAGCTAACTAGGATATTTGCTCCACAATAGCTGGAAGGCAAGACAAACCATGATTAATTCTAACATCCCCTCTATTTTTTTGAAACTTTGAAAGTATTCAGGCCTGTCTGTCATAATAATGTTTCTGTCTAAAATGGTTTCCTTTACCCTTTCTTGTGTCATGTCCAGACACCACATTGTGCAATTTATTTAACATAATTTCCAAATGTCTTTCCTTATAAGGCACACTCATTTTTGATACATTCGCAATGAATTTCAAAAGGTACTACAATATGCACAGAAATCTTAATCACTTCCTGTTTGTCTTCTGGTGGGAATAGCTGTACAGCAGTTCTTTCTTTTCATCTGGTCTCAGGCTTTCTGATGTAAAAATCATACCCTAGCTATCTTAATTCTTTAGAACTAGTCTTTCTCTTGCCTTTGTTCAGTTTATGATTATATTTGCTTGCTTTGATAATCATTAAAATCTGCCAGTGATAATGCACTTCTGTTTTAGCACCCATACCACAATACCATCAATAATATTAATTCAATAACTGAGACTTTCAATAATCTGAGGTACAACTCTCTCTGAAGCAAATCTGATGAAAAAAAAAAATTGGAAAGTTAATTAAAAAAATCTATACCTTCATTCTGGCATGTTAAATGTACACATTTTAGAGGTCTCTTTGTCTAACTTAATTTGCCAGAATTCTTGACTGGCATTAAGCAACGTGAAAAATCTTAATCTTACAACTGACATACTACATGTTAATAGTACGAACTAAGTATGTTTCATAACAATTGCTTTATTAAGTTAATGTGGATTTGTGTTTATGCAAATTATGTTCAGATTTACCACAGCAACTGTGCTACTCTTCCAGTCATTGGGTTTAATTTTGTTTCACAAAAAACACCATTTTTTATTCTGTGTAATTCCTTTACATTTATTACCTACTTGAACTTTCTTGAGAGCACAAGCAGCTTGTGATATGGAAAGGACAATATGTATATGATGCAATCCATGCAAACATTATGGCGTGACAAATAAATCTTTAGAATTATTTGACAATTCACTGCCTTTTTTCTTGCACATTGTGATACTGCCAGTCCATCTATGTGGAATTTTCTAAATAATTATGTCATTTATAAATATTGATATGATTTACACAGAACTGTATGTTATGTACTGAGCTAAGATGTAACTACAGCATACCCTGCTGACTTAGATCAGAAATGCATATAAACTCTATACCTGTGCAAATGTATGTTTTAACAGTAGAAAGTAGAACATAAAAGGATTAACTTGCAAAACTCAAGAATAGTTGAGGTTAAGTTACTTTATAGCTGGGCCATAAATAAGAGAATTTATCTCTCACTTTCAGTGTAGAAGACACAATGTCTAGAGCTAGAAGGTTTTTTGTATTGTCTATGAGATAAGTAATTACTAGGTTTAAAATGTAAAACGTGTTTTATTGTTTTACGACTTCCAGATCTGAATAAACATTTGAGGGATATGTATTTTTAACACAGAGACATTAACTTCTATTAGTTTCTGGTTTAGCTTGGGAACTTAAGTCAGGTGACAAAAAGCAATGCCATCCAAGCTACCCAGCAGTAATATCTGATATTAATTTAAGAACTCTCTCAAAGAGAGACTATGCATTTTGTATTTTGTCTTGAACCTAGCAAGGTCATCTACTAATCATCAAATCTGCACTTGCCTTGCTCTGTAAATAATTTTTTAGGGCATAGTAACTCTTTTTAGATATAGATAGGAATATAGTAAAGATTAGTTTAGATGTTTCTGTATTTATTTGGAACTGTCCTGCAATGTTGTTTTAAAATATTTCCTGTGATTTTGAACTCTGAAGTTACTGTGTTGATTGACTCAGTATTGTCTTGTTCTTTTATTATTTATTATTAAATATATTTAAACCTATCTTTGGGGCTGATATTTGTGAGACATATTTAAGCTCTTAGAGTACTTGCATATGTATTTGGTAACACTGTACAGGCCACTCCTAAATAGCCTTGCAAGTATTGGTCAGACTACTATTTGGATAATAATAACATTGCACAGTAGGATTGGACACCCTTTGTTAAGGGCCTTAAAAGTAGCTGATAAGGGGCTCTGGTGGCAGTGATAACTACCTTATAGTCTGGGCAGAACATCCCTCGTTTATTCAGTGATGACCAGATGGATGGGACACAGAGATAGATTGAGCAGTATGTCTTACAGTTGAATGAGAGTGGTTCCAGAACCAATGATGGGGTAACCACTGCTTCTACTTCTAATAATGCCTCTATGGGTGCTATGGCTTCTGGTAATGTGTGGGACCATTTTATTGAGGAGCAAAATTGCCATTGTGTTAATCCTTTTCAAGCTGTGAGCTTCTCATGTCTGTTATCCTTACCGGCGGAAGCCTGTAATTTAAGAGACAAGTTGGAAAATTTGTTACATAAGGAAACTAGCACCCATATCAATATTCTGTGTCTCCAACATTATATTAAACTTAATTTAACTCCTAGTGATTTGAGAGCCTTCAAAATGCCTACTACACTATTCAAAGAGGGGAACCCTGATGAGATCATCTTTTGTAAAAGGTGGATTGAGGCAGCACATCAGTGCTTCATGAAATTAATGTTAAATTATCAGATTTGGAACAAGAGCTGGTGGAGCGGAAAAGTAATAAAATTAATAGAGACATCAAAGATTATAACTTGGACAAAGCATTTCTATGGAAGCACAAAGGTAATAGGTCCTTCTCAAGGAGTAGGAGGGACCAAAGTTATAATAATACTTTCGCTTCTACTTCAGTGTCCTTTAACACTTTGGAAGAAGCAAAATCTAATATGGGCCCTAACAGTGAGAATGAGCAGTTTCCAGCTTTGCCACAGGCTCAAACCCCCACGGATTTAGATAGGCATTTTTGGAACATCAGTAATAATAAAAAATCCTTCAACAACAATAGGAAACACGGTCACAATGATTGGGGACAACAGAAGAGCCATGATAGAAGTTCAAAGGGCCAGAAAAACAAAAGAAAACATTGGAACTAATAGGTGTGATTTTCACAATGACTCTTTAATACTTATTGTTTCTAATTGTGAAATTTTTGATGTATTATCTGTGTTACATCTGGGACTTAAATTTATACCCACAGCTTTACCTAGGTTACATACAATGAAAAGCATAATATTTTTTTGCTCAGTAGGAAATTACATTTACTAGATTATTTTAATAGATGTGGTAATGTGGGGCAGAGTGAATTAAATGTGAGTTCTGATGATTCATTTTACTCCTGTTATTCATCACAGGATGATTCTGGTGAACATATTAATGCTTATAGTAATCTTGATGCAAGTACAATTCTAGTGAAGAGTTATTTTATTCCTCCTTTTGTGAATAATTGTATACAGACCTATATTTCTACTGTGAATTTTGAAGTGGAACAACTTTATTGGAAGTGCACAAACAAAAAATCTGATGTTTGTTATACTTTGAGTAAACAGCAATGGTTGGTATTTTGTGAATTTTGCAATGACAGAAGTTTGGTGTGACAGATGTTTGGTGGTGAAACCATCAGACAAGGGGAACCAAATAGTAGTTATATATTACACCCAATATCTGGACATGTGTTATGCTCATCTTAAAAAGTATATGAAAAATGTGATATTTCCAGATATTATGAGGCTATTGATGAATATCTACTCCTAATTAAAAAGGTTATTTCTCGGCCAATGATGTGAAAAAGAAATTTAATGTGGAAAATAGTAGTATAGCGGTATTTTATTTCCTGCCTAAAACCCACAAATGCCTTGAAAATCTTAGTGGAAGACGAATTGTCTCTGCCGAAAAATACTTCTTAAAGCACATTAGTATTTTATTACATGAATATTTGAAAAAATATGTTATGAGTACCTCCTCTTATATTAGGGATAGCCAGGACTTTTTGAATAAAACTAGGGAGCTTAAATGGAGTATTTCTATGTTCTGGCTTTGTTTGTTTGTCTTTTTGGCTTTTCCCGGTTAGGGGTCGCCACAGCGGAACTCCGGTCTGCTAATGATTGGCAGTAGATTTTGTATGGTGCCAAGTTGCCAGCCCGACGCCCAACCTTCAGCAAAGGCACGCCCATTCACGCATGTTTTTCAGAGGCCACTTGACCGCGGGGAGGACATGCAGACTCCATACAGAAGGCACTCCAGCCGTGAATCAAACAGGAGAACCACTTGCTGTGAGGCAACAATGCTACCGCTGTACCACCGTGGCTTATATATTCTGGCTTTGTATGGATATTAAAAGTCTTTTTACAAATATAAAACATGATGTAAAAATACAGACCTTGTTCCATTTTCTAGGTGACTCACCCATGTCACATTTTCTTATAGATTTGGTCTCTTTTTGTTTAAAAAATAATTTCTTCACATTTAATGGCGAAACTTTTCACCAGTTACAAGGAACTGCTATGGGGGAGTTTGAAGAAGACTACATATATTCCCATAGTTTCTATAGATCTCGGGTTACTTTGTACTTTAGAGTTATAGATGATTTGATTTTTTTATGTGATGGCAATGAAACAAATGCTTGGACATTTGTCAATGATTTATAAATTAATAACATGGGTTACCAGTCTGATGGTATTCAACTGGGCCCTCGGGTGAACTTCCTGGATATTAAACTGAATGGCCTGGAGACTGCCCTACATAGGAATTTTGATCAAAGAAATCTGTTTTTGTATGGGAATAGTTGCCATCCTCAGCACTTATTGTCTGTGCTACCTGATAATGAATTTTTAAAAATTCATAGGTTGTGTATTGCCGATGATATATTTAATAAGGACATTTTGGAAGCTGAAAAAAAATATTCATCACCAGAGGTTATAGTGTTAGTGAAGTTATGGAGGCTAAATTTAAAATAATGGCTTTGAGGCAGGAATATAACATGGGTAGAAGTGGGCCTAATATTGAGACTAGGAGGGATATTTATGTTAGAAATACATCCATTTTTAAGAGAAGTTCTGCCTTGGAAGGGGGTAACAAAATAGAAGTTTATTTTGTTACCACCTTTAATGTATTAACTGAACAAGTTGTCAGGAATATAAGACAATTTTGGCCTATGTTATTGAAGGACAAGGACTTAAGATATGAGTTACCTAGCCAGATTAATATTTCCTATAAGAGGGCTAGAAATTTGGCTGGCATGATTGTTTATAACCTCTTTATTCCACCAGAGGCCAGTATGAATAAGAATATTGTAGTTTATGGAGGTACTACTCCTGATAAAAAATGTTCAATTTGTAAATATTTGGTTAATTCTTTTCCATATATTAATGGATTTATATTTACTTTAAAGAACAATGTGACATGTACAGAAGGAATCATTTATGCTCTGAAATGTACTTGTAATTTGTTTTACATAGGGAAACTTAAAGAAGCTTTAAAGTTCGCCTTCAAGAACATATTAGAGATATCAAGAATAAAAAACCTGGATAGCCCACTGGGCAGTAATTTTTTGCATCATCATAACTCTAATCCTGATAACCTTAAAGGCTGTATTTTAAAAAAGGTTGAGATATGTTTGGGGGGATGCACAAGTTTGAAAGATAAATTTCCTAAAAAGGAAAAAGGAAACACTTTTTATTTTGAAATTTGGTACCTTGGAGCCCTTTGGACTTAACAAGGAGTGCAATTGGAAGTATGTAATTTAATTTTTGAGTGACTGTATGATTGCATAATTGTTTTTTGTAGGGATTCTTAGTGTATTTAAAGCTGTTTTGAAATGTGCTTTTTACTCTTGGAAGGCTGTGTAAGCTGAGGTGCTAAGTTTTTTAATAAATCTGTGACATCCCTTGGATTAGTAGCCTTTTTGTTGTTTTTTGATAACTACGTTATAGTCTGGGCAGAAGGGGGTATAGCTAGTAAACCTGTACAAGCCTTTCCCAGGTATGTATATATAAATCAAATCTCAAAGTGTGTGTGTGTGTGTGTGTGTGTGTGTGTGTGTGTGTGTGTGTGTGTGTGTGTGTGTGTGTGTGTGTGTGTGTGTGTGTGTGTCAGCTACTTGGGCAGGGACATGAAGCACTGGTTGGACACAGATAATGTTGGGAGGACTTGGCTTGGAACCATGGCTAAGGACTCAACTCTATAGCTGTGCCAGTGGGGAGTCTTACTGGGGATCTGGAGAAAGAGGGAGAAACCAGCCTCAGATGGACTGTGATCTCTGTGTGCTCTTAAGGGAAATTGCAATTTACTGTGTGTGTACTTGTCATCCTCCCAGTGTGTACATCCCATAGCTGTTGCCAGTGGTGGGGACTGAGGCTCCTTGATTACTGGGCCAGTGCAGGGGTGTTATACACATCATGAACTATTTCCTCAATGTTAATCTTCTGCAAAGTCAAGGAACCCAGTATTGAGGGAGCTTCTATTCACACAATGAATCTGATTCTTTTGATATCTGATATTTTATATTCACAATAATGCAATTTTTGACTTATTTGACATAGCTAATGGCTAAATAAGTAATCAACTTGCACATGGATGGTGAAACTTATTTTCAACTTCAGTAATTTAAACGTGAGCAAACATTATGCTACATTCTGCTCCTGTGTCAAGTTTAAACATAACAGTTTTGTTATTTTTTCTTCCATTGCTCTGTCCAAATTTTAAAGTATTGCTTTTGCTCTAGAGTTTCCATTGATTCACACTCTTGGAGAGCAGTCATCATTTGTGTGATGCCAATTGCTTTCTTGTTTCTGGTCCAGCATTCTCTACATTTTTCAATCATGATTCTTCTTACTACATAACTTACATGTCTGATTCAGTGCTAAATACTTTCTTAATTCAAGTTTATTGCCAGATGCATTTCAACGTTTCTCTTACTTGCTTCTCACATCTAGTTTCTCTCTACTTTCTCCATACTTTCTCACTTTTTTCACATATAGTTTTATACACATCCAATTTTTCTATAAACTGTTTTGCTTAAGTGAATTAATTATGCTGCCTCTTCACACATAACTTTTATTAATGTTAGGGCAGTTTCTTGCATCACTCTCCCTCCTAAATTATCATTTCTCTTGCCAAGAATGACTCTTTTTAATACTGAATTATATAACTCTCTAGACCCTCAATTAGATATATGGTAACACAAAGCCAATATACAGAAACTTCTGTCTACGGTCACAATAGTTCTGGAACTTCTGTTTTGTAAAAGTAAATATATACTTCTCTGCCTCATAAAACTTAGATATATTATACATTTTTCTATCAGATTACCCTGTGGCATGCAGACATGTGGAACTTTCGTAGGCTTAATACCTGCTCTGCTCACAATCTTTTGCCCACAGTAAGGAACAAATAAAAATTTTGATCTGCAAATTTTGATTCTTTTCAGTTTTCTGATAAATTATCTTTCAGACAGAGATTTGCAAGGATAAAGTTAAACTATTCCTTTATCATTTATTTCTTAAACCATGAACCATTAAGGAATTCAAAATAAATAAATTAAAGTGATGACCATGAGGTGCTTTACTGCCAGTTTCATAACATTGGAAAATGTAAAAGACATCGAGCAGTATACCATGTGATCATGTACATCCTGGTATTTTTTGGCATGAGAACTTTGAAGATATTTAAAGATATTGCAGGGAACTGTGAAGTTTTACTGCAGAGCTCCAGCTGAGATGCCAAACTGAGGTCCCAACTGCTTGATCTGATAGTAGTCTTACCTTATACTACTTTCTAAATTATCTAACCTCAACCTGTCTTCTTCCCCCCTTGGTTGGTTCTCCTGCTATCTCTCAGGTAGGCAGCAGTCTGTCAAATGGCTCTCCTCCTGCTCTCCCTTTATATCTGTTCCTACAGGTGTTCCTCAAGGCTCTATCTTGGGTCCCCTCTTATTTAATATCTTTACAAATGAACTATTCACCTCTTGTAGACAATCTTCTCTTATACAATATGCAGATGACTCTACACTCATCTCAATCTCCAGTAGTATCACAGACCTTCTCACCCTTACTCAAAACTCCTTTCTATCCACAGAGAAATGGCTATCTGACAATCTGCTTATCCTTAGCACTAAGAAGACCAAGCTCCTGCTCTTTCTCCCCCGCTCTTTTTCTAATCACAAATCTACATTTACCATAACATCCTCTAACAACACAATCATAAAACCTGAACCACACACTAAACTGTTAGGCGTCATTATAGATGACGAGCTCAAATTTAACTTACACTTACTGGAAGGAATAAAAAACACACCAGAAACTTGGCTTGCTCTATCGTAACAAAAGATTTCTTACTCCAAATGCTAGACTCTCCCTAGCTCAGCCCTTCCTCCTGCCCACACGTCTCTATGCAGCCCCTATACTAACCAATATACAAGCTACTACCATGAACAAACTGCAACAAACTTACCACAAAATTGGAAGATTCATTACTAACTCCCCCTACAACTCCCATCACTCCTTGCCTTGAACTCATTACAATGGTTCGAATTCCCTCAACTACTGCTACTTTCTCAATTTCACATTATTCACTCCATTCTATACAGGCCTTCATTCTGTCCAGCTCTCACTACTCTTGTATCTACCTATACCCCTTCTAGAACCCTCTGCACCTCTAACCAACAACTTCTGAATGTAGACCATCCAAAGAAGAACACAGGCAAACTGTAATATAACTGCTCTATAGCCCACACTTGGAACAAACTTCCTCTGAACATCCGCTCCATCATACACCCTGCACACTTTAAAAAGGAACTAAAACATTATCTTCTCAGCACTAAATCATGTCTCTGCTTAGAACCTACCTGATATGTCCCCTTTGTACAAATGGTGCTCCTTTCCTCTGAAGTCCTGAATGCACCTATACATTCCTACAAAGCCTATGCAATAAATTCTGATTCACTTGTATATCTCTTATTTGATCACTTGTATATAACTTGTTTTTTGTACAAAAAAA
>NC_056739.1:1370182176-1370189676 GCF_019279795.1 Protopterus annectens
GGCAAATCATTAAAGACTAAAGTTAGAAAATAATGACAAACATTTGAGCTTCAGACTTCATACCCATCAATAAATTCATACTGATGCAAAATCTGTTATTCTATTAACTTTCTAAGTTTATAAGAGCAATATTTAAAAATTGTCCCTATTTTTGGGTTTCTCACCCACTTTTATTTATGGCTTTGTCCAGAGGTTGAGGTGTGTGTGTGTGTGTGTGTGTGTGTGTGTGTGTGTGTGTGTGTGTGTGTGTGTGTGTGTGTGTGTGTGTCTGTGTGTATGCAGAGAGTGTACCTGTATTTCTGAGAACAGCAAGTTAGTTGTACTTTCTTTCACTTTCCATCACAGTCAAACAAAAGCATTGTGCACAGTCAGTAACTATCATAGATTTGTATGTAAGTACAAGGCTAGCTGCCATTGTGGGCCATTTTAAAACTAGCTAGTTTCCCATTTTGTGTTTGAACTAACCTATCCCACTTAGTTATAGATTGGCCTTGCACATCCCATTGTTGATAATTAAATATAACCCCTAATAAGAATAACTGGGATCATACCGTAGATAATTTAGGGGGGCCCACACATGGGATAAAAACTTTAGGAGCTGCTTCTGTCCATTAGTAGTATAGAAGGCAGTCCTGGGGTAAATTTTAATTTTTTCATTCATAAATCTAAGTTGTAATTTAATATGGACAACTTTGTTTTATGTGGATGGGAAGTCTGTTCCAAAGTAGTAGTAGTATCCTCTGAGTAATACACCTGTCTCTCCAAACCATTTTGTTGATGTTACAAAAAAAGGTTTAGATCCCTAGACTGAGTATTTCTGATTCCATTGATGTGCAGTAAATCCATCAGTATTGGGTCAGAGGATGCACTGTATGCCAGACACAGGTCACCTCTTAGCAGTCTGTAGGATATCGAATATAATGATAGGGCTTTGAAAGGGTCCATGTAGGACATGTTGTTTATGCCTCAGATGACTTTACTGAGGTATCTCTTGTGGATCTTCCAGTTGTTGCATGTGTCTGGACAGATGCATGCCAAAGGGGGCATCATATTCAATGACTGGCCTAATGAGGGCTGAATAAAGGGAGACAATGACATCTCTAGATCTAGATACAGTCTCTTTGTTTATAAGCTGTGGAATATAGAAGGACTGTCTTACAACAACAGACACATGTTGGTCACTGCCCACATAAGTTCCCAAATCCAAAACAAATGGGTCAACCTTTAGGGGCATATTGTCAATGTGGTAGTTCTCTTGGGTAGATGACTTCCCAAAGGATATAATAATGCATTTTTTTGGTATTTAGTTTCAGTCCATGATTTTGGTACCAATTATATATTTGGGACAAACCTAACTGTAGAATTATTTAATTAATTACATAAAAAATAAATTGTAATTATTTAATTAGAAAGAGAAAAAAAATGAGTGTTTTCATTTTTTGATCTGATTTTAAATTCATTTTAAAAGTCTGTATGTGCATTAGCTAAGGTCTTTAAACCTATATTAGTAATTCCAGTACATAGTTGCAGTGCATTTGCGTTGTTTTAGTTATCTAACTGTTGTTATTAAACCTTAGTTTCACTTTTATGCACTAAGTGTATGTTACACTTGTTCAGGACTTGTATTTGCATTAAGCCAGTTTCATGCCAGTCAGCTCAGAGCTAAGGGTCTAATTTTTTTTCCCTCCCACCCATCTATCTTTGGAAATCTGGAAATGATTGGATGAAAAAGCACAGTGGCGCAGTACTTTTGCTGTCTCAGACTGAGTTCTTATCTGTAGTTTCTTCTGTCTGTAGATTGAGTAACAAAGCCTGAACAGTAGCATGTGTCTACATATTAATGGTAAGACACTACTGTAACTTCAGGTCAAGTTTTTGACCACCATTGATGTGCAGTGTTCATGGGATTATAAAGGTCAATTTATTGGTAGATAATTTTGCCAAACTGAAATCTAAGCCAATGCACAGAAGGTTAATTACAGATTATATGGAAGCAAAGCAGTCACTATCTAAAACTAACTGGAATGAGGTGTTCAGTGGAAAAACTGCAGATGGAATGTGAAAAGTATTGAAAAAGAAATTGTTTGAGTGCAAAAAAATCAAAAAAAATGTTTAACATCAGATGTTTAACATCAGGATCTAGGCATACAACATCAGGCAGATATATTTCCATAAGAACAAGATATCTGATTAAGGTGAGAGACAAAAAATATAACAAATGGAAGAGAGGTCGAACTACAATTTTGAAAAATGAAATAAACAAGCTGGACAAACAGATTAAGCATAGTATGAGAATAGATCAAGAAAATTTTGAAGAAAATTTATATAAAGATAATGAGCATAATAGGAAACCTTTTTATAGATATATAAGATATGGAAGGTGTAAACATACACAAACTGATAAACTGTGTGCAGATTCTAAAATTTATTCTCAGACGCAACAGATTACAGATATATTTACAAAATCTGATGCAAAACAGTTTGGCTCCACAAAAGCTGTGGTAAGTTGTCCTAGTGACATTCAGGTAACCCCAATACTGGAATCAAATTAGATTATATTGAAAAAGAACTGCACAAACTGGATCCAAACAAAGCACAGGGAGGAGACAGAATTAGTAATAATGACCTGAGAACACTTCAGCAAGAACTTACAGTACCATTGTATCTATTATTCGCTAGGTCATATAAATATGGGGAGATCTCTCAAGATTGGAGGCATGCGCTTGTTAAACCTGTCTTCAAGGGAAAGGGTAGTAGGACAAACCCAGAGTCGTATAGAGTCTTAAGTCTACTTTCATGTTGTGGAAAAATAATGGAGAAGGTAATATTGGATAAGTTATTTTCAAAACTGGAATAGGTTTGGGACTTTTAACTATATAACAGCATGCATATGTTGAAAACAGATCTGTTACCACCTGTAACATGATGTTCTATAACAATATAATAACAGCTATGGATGAAAATTTGTGCTATGATGTAATTTACATAGATTTAACTTCAACATTTTACAGGGTCATACACATAACACTGATCAGTAAATCAGTGCAATTAGGTACTGATGTGCTTTTGATAAGATGGATAGTTGCAATGCTTACAAATAGGACATGGCAAGTATCATACAGCAACTGGACAGGCAAAACCCTTGGTTACATTCAGGGTGTCCCACAGGGCTCTGTCCTAGGCCCTTACTTGTTTCGATTGTATCTTTCAGACCTAACTTTTTCATCTGAGGTGTTCTACAGTCTATATGTAGATGACCTGAGATTGGGTAAACTGATTACATTTGTTGCAGACAAGGTTTGTGTCTTTGGGCTTTTCCCAGTTAGGGGTCGCCACAGCGGAACTCCGGTCAGCTAATGATTGGCAGTAGAGTTTTACGTGCTGGCTTGCCGGGCCTAATGCACAACCTTCAACGAAGGAACGCCCATTCACGCATGTCACCACACAGAAGACGCTCTAACTGAGAATCAAACGGGCAACGTCTAACTGTGAGGTGACAACACTACCACAGCACCACCACCGCAGTAACTTGAGTAAATTGACTATTTGGACACAGGAGAATAATATGCTGATAAATACATAAAAATGTAAGCATATGTGATTTGGTAGGCATAAACTGAAAGGTGAATATTTAATACAGCACACAGTGATTGAAACTGTAGACTCATTTAAGGATCTGGGTATATGGGCAGATTCAGCTATGAGTTTTTCTAATCATATCAACCAATTGGTTAATGATAGTTATAGAACTATAGGTTGCATAAAAAGATTTATAAAGTCTAGAGAATCAAAAATAATGAAGTCATTGTTTGTTAGTTACATTAGACCCAAACTTGAGTATGGAATAACAATATGGAAATCCCATAAGAAAACAAGCATGAGTAAACTGGAAAGAGTACAGCGGAAACATACCAAAGGCATCCATGGATGTGAAATTTTAAGTTATTATGAAAGACTAAAATATCTGAACTTGTACAGTGTCTCTCACAGATATCTAAGGGAAGATCTTATTCAGGTATATAGGGTATTTAGTGACAACTACCTCTGGGAATGTTTTGGGTTAACAAAAAGTACTAGAGAATCATCAGATAACCTATGTAGAAGATTCTATAGGAATGAGAAGTGTACTAATTAGTTCTCTGACAGAGTAGCTGATGCATGGAACAGACTACCAATTTACATTAAAGCAAGTACTAGTTTAGATATTTTTAAGAACAGCCTGGATACTTATTATGGAACAAGTGTTTTGGTATATTGGCAAGCTAGAAGGGCTTTAATGCCTGTGCTTGAAATATTTATATGTATGTATATCTCAAAAATGGTAACTTAGGCATTTGCAATCACAGTGTTATCTCTAAGCATGCCTGACTTAATACATCTGTGATTTGAAACATACATCATGGGTAGTACATTCCACAAGTTATTGATGATTGTTGGTATATGTCATAGAAATATAATTTTCATAGTTTGTTTATAACGCATTAACAACATTGATAGCATGAATATAAGTGTGCAACAATATGTACTCAGGATGTTAGTATAAAAATGGCACGAGAGAGAGATCACTAACTTTCACATATCATTAGCTATACAGCTTTGCTTGTTATAGCATTTATGAATAAATAACAAACAGATGCTTAACAAATGGAGAAAATCTGTAGATTTAATGGTAATACTAAAGAAGGGTATCCTAACAGTCAGGGAGTAAGGGATCATCTACATCTACAAGCTGATATGAATGACTAGTGTGCATGCAGTGAAACAGTATATGTGATATGTATAGCCCATGAGATACTGAAGACTGAATGGAAAATGCTGTATTTTGTTATCTTTGCAATAATAACATATTACTAAACTTAACAAGAGAAGCAGTATTAACCATGCATGCACATAATGATAGCAAACACACACACACACACACACACACACACACACACACACACACACACACACAAAACACAAAAAGGAGGTGGATATCATACACAAGTCCCGAGATATAAAGTTTTGTATTTTTCCCCATAGTCGTGAATAGTAATAACTGTATATTAATAGCAGTAACTCAAGAATGTACTCTTAGTATTACTTTGCAAGATGACACTTGAAAGCTGGTATTTGGTATATGTACACTGCAGCATATACAGGTCTAGAGTAACTGAAAAGTTTGCAGAAGATTATGAAAATGATGGGATACTTTCCATATCTGAATGATTATGCAAACCCTAAGGGTGATAGTGTCATGCTGGGCAGGGGGACTATGCAAGCAGTTGATGTTAAGGCAAAACAGCAACAAAGGAGGTTGTGTAATATAAACATGTGCATAGACATAACTGTTTGTTTTAGGTACAAGTTATTTATATTATTAATATTATAATATTGGGAATACTACCTCAAGAATGGTAGAATTATGCAATCATGTACACATAGGATGGTAGCAAAAAATGACACCTATTTTCCACATTTGCACTAATGCAAAAATGGAGTGTGATATAGTCATTTCGCAGGTGACTACAAACTTGTTATCCAGCAATATGTGTTTGGTGTACAGTTATGAATATTACCAATATCTTCATAACTGTATTAATATTGTAAAAGCTATGTGACCTACATATGATCAGATGGCGCCATCTTATTACATTAAGGGATTTTACCTTGGATACTTGCCATGTAACATGCATTGTTTTGCAGATTAATTTTGTCATGTTTAAATGTTATGCAAATATGGTAATTTGCACAGTTTCTGAGATATCGCAAAATAGCAGTTTGCTACCCTGTTTTATCATGTATCACTGGAAACCTCCTGAACAGATAAAAACATTCACTGTGCAATATTTTGGGTCTTAACATAAATATAACCCTTTGTTTCTCCATAATACTAAAAATTTTGGCAAGTAAAATACCGATTTTCCTTAATAAATCTGCGATATAAATTCAGTTGCAGCAGACACACTTTCAGTATCAACTCCAGTACATAGACCATTATCTAATGATCAGCAGTCATATTTTGCATTTTTTTGTAATTCACACCATTTATGAGATACTGCAAGTGATAATAAATATGCTATTAAGAGAGGATTTGGAAAGAAACCTCTCAGGAAGTAAATCATTTCTAGGCTTAAAAGACTTCAGGAGGTGAGGGGATGAATTTGCCTACTGCTGATCAGAACTGACTTAATTAAGACAACACGTACTGAAAGCAGAGCTGGTTCTTTAATTTGAGTAAAAACCTGAAATGCATGTTTTGAAGGCTATAGTGTTTCAAGTAAACAGCTCACATCAACGAAATGGATGGGGGGTTGGGGTTAAAATATTTTAGTTACTGTGTTCTGACCTCCGTTATTTCATATACCATTTTTGTGGCATAGTTCATGATCTGTTTATCTTATTTTAGTTAAACAAATCAGAAAACCGATTTTTACAGCAGCTAGGAAAGGAAGCTCCTATTATTTTTCCAAGAAAATCACCTGTTCTTTCATAGTTGCCAGGAACTTTTTGTGTATAAATCAAATTAGCCAACTATGAAATATCTTCATATATTGTTGTAACTTAGATAATGTAATTATTCTGTATTATGAATGGTTTGACCTCCTTGGAGCTAAGACAAGCCACATGTCTTGTCACTGCAACTGGTTTAAATGAATGGCTGCCTGGAAACGTATTCCTGCTAACGCTGAGCAGAGTATAATAAGCAGTTGTATATTAGGCAACTAGATATTTTTTGTTTTAAATGCTGGTTAATGATTTTATAAATAGTGTTAATCAATGTAATTGCAAATGCTGTTGATGAGTGCTGCATGAAAATGGTCTGAATGGATCAGTACTCTACCCTATAAATAAACAAATAAATAAATAAATAAAGTGAATCCATGTACCATGATAAAATATCCCAGTCCTCAATAGGCAACTATGTTGTTTCAGGCATAATAACCTGCTGCTATATCTCTTCTAATACAACCCATTCATTTATCTTACCTTCTCTTTTAGGTAGCTTGATTTATCTACAGCTCTGAAATTCATCAGATTTTCAAATAGGTAAATGGGAGCTGTCAGTGACCCTATAGAAATTATTGCTTATACAAATTAGAATGCTGTATCTTAGGCTTTGGAGATCTGCGCTCATGTTTGCCATAGTCACTCCAAATATACAAACTACTCGTCTGAAAACAACATGCAGTTTAGCATGTCTATGTCACATGGCATAGCTATGAGAGGCAATGTGGCAACCATGTTTGGCTGTGTGTGTGCACTTTGGACAGTATGTTACTGCTGAATTCTTATTAAATGTCTGCATTAGAGTTCATTTTGCCTTATAAATGCATTTGATTTGTCCTTCTGAAGTTAGCAGCAGCTATTCCATAATGTTTAAATCTCATCCACATTAATGCTCAATAAATTCTGTGTTATAGAACAAAATCTGCAAATCTAAAGTAGTACAATACGCAGAGAGTAACTTTACTCAATGCACAAAATTGGCTGTAGATTAGCCTCATCGAACAGGGAAGT
>NC_056739.1:1370194676-1370234676 GCF_019279795.1 Protopterus annectens
ACAAAGTGCAACATTCTAACCCATCCTAAACCTTTGCAACCTCAGTCTCTTCACAGTGTATGTACCTGATCCCTGGAGAATGGTCTTTGTGATGCAGTTTCACAGACCCTGGCAACTACTGTCCTGTCATCAGCTGCACCAGTATCATCTGTAAAATTATGCAGCTCATCCTGGACAACATCACAAACAATGAAATTGATGACCTATGAAGTTTGACCCTAATCAGTTTTATTTCATGAAAAGTAGATCTTGTTTCCTTAATCAGGTTGATTTCTTTGAAAATGTAACTGAAGCCATCAGCAACAACCATTTTATTCATACTGACTATGTGGACATCCCAAGAACCTTCAGTATGATTGTCCATACTGGCAACACTGACAGACTCACTAAACATAAATCCTAGCATCACTTTTTGGAGTGCAGATTTGTTCTCTGATCATATGTGGCACCCCCTTCTAAAAGGCAAATCATTAATAGTGCTCCATGGGGAACTGTCTTGGATTTCTTGTTCTTTGACATCTTCTTCTATAATATGAAAGCAAATTTCAAATGTCTATTGCTAGCCAAGTTTGCCAATGAATGTGAAATGGGGGCTGTTACTGACTTTTTCACATTGATATGCTCTAAGAGGAGCTTGCTAGAACCAACAATTGGTATACTGACCATGGCTTTACATTTAACACCAAACATGCTGTGTAGTTGTCCTTGGATAAGAAGTTTATCCTACTGATTAAACAGGACCATCTTTAAAATGGATACAGTCATCAGAGATCTAGGTACCTTCTTTGAAAATGAATCATCATTTGATTATCATGAGTCAATTATAGTTAAGAAATACTTCACCCAATTAATTACTAAAGGCATATCCTCCAAATGCATGGATGTCATAACCCTCTCTACTTTCTCTCCTCAGGCCAATTACAGACCACAATACACCATTTGGAACGTACCTTTCTAAACACCTTCCTCAATTAGAAAGATCGCAAATGTTTCTAACTACAAATAAAAGTCAAAGGACTAAGTTCCCCCTAATTATCATGACAGATTAAAAACTGTCTCTTTTTTATTTTGTCTTAAACCAATTCTTACTTGGTGTTGTCTTCTTCACCTTCTGAACTCTGAACATTCCTGTTCTAATAGACCTCCACCATGCCAGAAATACTTGTAATAGTAAAATACTGACGCCTAAGAGCTGTACCCTTTTGAGCACTACTAGTTCAGTTCTAGTTATTATTTTCTTTATTTATGAATAATGTGAGTGTCATTCATAATTCTGCATCAGTAATGCAGTATGTGGATGATTCTACCATTATATGCCCCTTGTAGTCCTGTTCAGCACTACAATATTAGCTTTATTTATTTGTTGATATTTTTAGAGCCAAATTAAGGACCATAGCCTTCTAATAAATACTTCATAACTTGAATGCATTAATTACTTTAAACATTAAAACATCTGAAAGATCTATTATTCAAATACACTCGTTAGCTATATCAATCATGCAATTTGTTCTTCCCACAAAGAACAAAATAGCAGGGAGTTGACCTAGCTTGCAATCTGCAATTTAATATTCACATAAAAAAAACTCAGTGAAAAAGTTTTACATTCTTGTAGGAATGTGTAACCCAGAGCTAATTACCCTCACCATGCCTACCTGCTACCAAAACTCCAATTGACTGCATTCTTTGCACCAGCTTATCTCACCTCTACCTCTCCCTAAAGCTCAGATTACATATAACTGGCTGAGATTTGGCACATGTACGAACCTATCCTTTTTGACAAGTATACTACTGTGTTACAAGTACATACCCATAACTCTGAAACCCTTAACAAGCTGGTACATTCTTCTCTTTCATACAGAATTATCCTAGACAAGCATCTTTCTGCATGAACTACAAAATAAAAATGTACCTCCTCCTTGAACTCATTCATGACTTATAAAAGTCTTAAATGTACTTCTGGGTCATACTCCTTCATTGTACTTCTAATAGCTACGTCAAGCAAGTGCTTTGGAATTTTTTTTTCTTTTCACACTGCCAAAGCTTGAAACTCTGTATCACTGTAATTGGAACCCCCAGATGTCTTTTTCTACTTAAAAAATGTGCATGCAATGCTAAAATTCCTTAAATGGTTACACAAATGTTTTTATTTCTTGCTCAGCAACTGTTTTTATTATCATTACTCACTATTCCAGAATTTCCTTCTTGTCACTTTTTTAAATAAACTGTCTCTTTTCCAATGTAAATACATGCTCCCTTCTGACAATTTTGACAACAGGTATTTACTGCCCATTTCTTGACTACACCACTGACTTTTTCTACCCTAATAACCTACTGCCATTACCACTATTATCAGATTGGGCACAATACTTTCACTATTCAGATCGTTTGTAAACCTCTGTTAATTATTCCATAGTTTGTTTACAGTGTGCTAGGTGAATTTGTTTATTCTAAATTGTCCATAGGAATTTGCATATGTGTGTGCATGTATGTGTGTCTGACTCCATGTGTGCATGCGTGCATGCATACCTGTGTCTGTGTGCGCCTTGAGATGGGTTGCCATACTGTCCACGATTGATTCTCTGCCTGAATCCTTTGTTAGCTGCCATGTGATCAGACCTCCTGTGATCTTTAACAGGATAAACCAGCTATTTGAGAATGAATGTATGAATAACAGCATTTAATGATGAGGACTATTAAATATTTTATGTACATACATTATTCTCTACAGCATTTTTATTCTGAATATAGCTTACATTGAGGAGCTTTTCTCCCTGGGCCTCCACTAAAATGGACTTTGTTCAACTGGACTTCCCAGTAAACAAAATTAACATTAACTACATAAATACATTAATCCTGATAAATGCTTGTGTGAATGTAATAGAATGGATCTTTGTAGTCCTTGATAAAATTGGTGTGGGCAACAGGAGGCAAGGAGGAGAGGTCAGGTTAAAGGTAGCACTGCAGAATGTTGCCAGCACTTCGTACTAAGCTGTTCACCCTACGCTTTACTAGTGAAATATGATACTGCTCAGAATCTAAACTCCCTGCATTTTCTTAGTGATGGAATAATTTGGGGTGTCCAGTATGGCATAGCTTCTGTGGTAATTAGAGTAGTGTTCAGGTACTAAGTAGACAAGAGTTCAGAAGAGTCTGTGACAGTTGGAGTGAGAACATGTGGTAGACATTTTGACCTGCTCTTTGTCAGGATTATGAGGGAAATAGAATTTCTGCTGGTCACTGTGGGAGACAAATGATTTTTCCTGGTTCTACCCCGCCACCATTGAAGGTGCTGGGGTAAGAGTCTGTATAGATCACTGTCAAAGTGCTGGAGTAAGATGTCAGGAATTTCATTTGTTGACAGACAGGAGACCTGGTGCAGTTGAGATACTCCAATCACAGTCATGATTCTGTGTTGGGGAGGTGCCTTTAGTCTCTTACGATGTAATGAGGGGAGGCCATTAGCATCAATGAGTGACAGGCTAAAGGGGAAGGGGGAAGGGAGCCCCAAGATGCTAGTCCCTGATAGGGGCACCATATACAGCACAGACACTGACAGGTTGGAGTAAACTATCAAAGCCAACTAGAGACTAATGGAAACCAGGGACACTGAATAGTCTCATGCTAGAAGCATGTGAAACAGCCCAAGGAGAATCAATAAGAAGATGCCACTGATATGATGTACTAGGTTATCAGACAACCTCAGTTGTTTACCTTACCTAGGCAAAGGCATGAACAGAGATTATATCATAAGGAGGACAATCTAGGAAGGAGGAGATATTTTCACATTTGACAGGTGCAGGTACTGAGTTCACAGAGGTCTCCATGAATTTGCAGGATGACAGAATATATCTTTTGGTGAGTGCCTAATGAAGGGAATTTTTCCAGAATTTCCAAGCATACTCTGCAGATCTCAGCCAGATGCAGACATATGTCTGAGCTGCAACTTTCCAGTGACAACATATAAAAATATTTGAATACTGTTTACTTAGCAGTTTAAGCATCTCTGTGCATGGACTTCCCCTGAAACTGGATTCTCCATAACATCTTTTGTACAGTCCTAGGATAGAGGGTCTGTAGCAGCAGGGAATATTCATGAATCCTTCACCATTAAAGGGATCTGAAGCAGTTTCAAAAAACTCATCCCCACAAATGTCCTACATCTGTATTTTTTTAAGAGAAGTCACAGTTTGCTGAACTTATGCACCTATAAGTAATTAATGACACACTTTCATGTATCAGAGATCTTTAAAATGTGGCAGAAGGATACTATTTCCCCAGTATTTAAAAGTGACTAAAAGGATAACTTCATAGGTTTATAGATTCTTATTTTTATACTAAGCATTCAGACTTATAGACCGTTAGGATCCTAACCACTGTAATTCCCCCTACTTGCTTCCCCCATCTATAAAGACCTGAGAAGAGAGCCCAGAGGTGAATGAATTTGTTGATGTTGGCCTTAAAAAGAGTTAGGGAACTACTTTAGCATGAAATGGAAACGTATTGCCCATAGGAAGAGAATTGTTAAATTTATTGGCCATCCTACAGTATTTCATAGTACCAAAATACAAAAGTGACCACCCCTTTCAGTCCATCTTGCTGTTTTAAAAATAGTAACTCTCCACTAAACCTTAACTTTTTAAACAGGTAAAACTCAAGTTACCTACTTTCATATCTAACTTCTCTAGTGCACACTGCAGAGTGCATTCTTTTCAATCTTACCTTTAAGCATCCCTGTGACTAGCACTTTCTCTAATACCTGCTGGAAAGAACTAGGAAGCCTTAAACTCATACAAACACTGCACTCTCCTTGTTAACAAGGAGAAATTAATAGTAGGCACTAAACAGCCTATAATTGCAAAGTTCCTTGCTAAGGAAACAGCTCCTATACTTTACAAAGAAAAAAAAAAAGCCCCAAACCAGGCATGTCCAAGCGTCAGCTTCCAGTGATTTCTCCTGTCCACCTGGTGAATCTGGGCATACTGGGGCAATGCAGCAATTGCCTCATGTACACAGACAACCCTCTCCTCCTACCACCCAACACTACAACCTGTGAGAGATGCACTTATATAGCCAAAATGGAAGCAAAGCTCTCTCTACCCAAGATTTTGTTAAACAGTCAAGAGGAGAAGGTTAACACCCACACTACACCTCAAGCAACACATAGCCCTTCTAAACCCGCACCACCAACACCCACATATAGCAACACTAAATCCACATATGCAGAGGCCCTTAACTGTAACCTGCCCAAGCAACAAAGACCTCTGAAGCTGAAACGCAAACAAACACCAATCACAACCAATGTGTCACATAGTTCACAACACCAGTGTGCCACCCAGCAACAGCCCCTAAGGCAAGACAATGTACCTAACACTTTAGTCATAGGTGACTCTATAGTCCAGCACACTGATGTCCCTCTCACCAGGTTGAATAAGGAGAAAGTTACAGTCAGCTGCCTGTCGGGTGCCAGGATCCGCCACATAACGCATGCACTCAAGTCACTCCACAACAAGTACAAATATGACTCTGTCATTGTCCATGTTGGAGTGAATGACTTGAGACGTACCTCCCTGGACTACATGAAAAGAGACATGGAAGAGCTCTCGGATCATGTGGCCCAGGCAGGTATGACCCTAGCCCTGAGTAGCATCCTGCCTTCGCCCAGAATGATACCACAATATAAGGATAAAATGATTGACTTCAACAATTGGCTAAGCTTATGGTGTCATTCAAAGGGGATCCAGTATCTGTCTGCCTGGGATGACATGATTGACAGACCACGATGCTTTGCCAGAGATGGTCTGCACCTGTCACCCCTAGGATTCAGGTTACTGGCTAAGGTTCTTGCCACCCCTATAGTTCCTTTTTTAGGCAAACTTCAAAGGACAAAACCACCACCATAACAGGTACAAGCATGCAAAATCTGAAGGTAATGCTACTCAATGCTAGAAGTCTAAACCTCAAAATGCACTCTCTCGAGGCACTCCTAAAAATGGAGAACATCGATATCTGTGCAGTAACTGAGACCTGGTTCAAGGCTCTAGAGAGCACCCCTGCAATACCAGGCTACAACTCTTACCACACTTTTCAGCCACCAAACCAGGACCGAAACACTAAAGGTGGAGGAGTGTCAATATTCACCAAGGATATTCACACCACCAGGCTAGTTGGCCAACACAATGTGTCTGAAATTCTCCAAGTGCAACTAACACTAGGTAAGACTGCAATCCAAATTGTAGCTTGCTACAGATCCCCCACCATACCCCAAGATTCTCACTATACCTTTCTAAACATACTGGAAAATATTAAGATAGAACCAAACACCCTAATACTGGGTGATTTTAACTACCCTGCCATTAACTGGGAAAACTACTCATGTCCCAACACCTTTGTGCAACGGTTCTTGGAATTCATAAATTCCAACGCCCTGGATCAACTAATCCATAGTCCCACCAGGGGCTCCAATATCCTCGACCTGGTCATTACCAACATGGGAAATCAATGCTCCATACCTATGGTCACCCCCTCGTTAGTCAGGTCTGACCATAAGCTAATCACCCTTAACATCCACATCCCACCCCCACCCTCCAGTAAAGAAACCACCATAAAAAACTTCTCTAAAGCCAACTTCATGCTACTCAAGTCAGAAGTGACAAACTTCATGACACCCATGCAGACGGGAACTGAAAGTTCAACTGCTGAATCCTACACTACGGCACTGTACGAGCACATCCACTCATGCATGAATCGTGCCATCCCAAATAGAACCAAAATGCTCTCATCCAAAAAGGAAGCCAATCTGGTGGTCCCCTGCCATAAACAAACTTTACAACAAAAGGAAGAAACTTTTGCAGAAAAGAGGAAAATCCCAGGATGCAAAAAACTCCCTTACTAGCCTCAGTAAGAAACTGAGATGCCTCATAAAATCCTCCAAAGCTAGTTATGAAAATAAAATTGCCAAAGATTCCAAAGACAACCACAGAGCATTCTATAATTATGTCAAGAATCTAAATGGCAATGCTCAGATCTGCTCTGAGCTAAAACAGAATGGCATTAAATATACTGATCCGAAGGATATTGCCAATATCCTGGCAGATCGATTCAGTGCCAACTTCACCCCACTCACCCCCTAAATGGCCCATCTCAATACCGGAAGATTGCCAAATTCCAGTAATAACGGCCACACAGGTACAAAACGCACTCTCTAAAGCCAAGAATACAGCATCCATGGGACCAGATGACATCCGGGGCTGTGTACTACATGAACTACAATATGAACTGGCACCTCACCTAAGTGTCATGTTTAATCATAGCCTCACCTCAGGTTTCGTGCCCACTGAGTGGCGCAGAGCTATAGTTATCCCAATCCACAAGGGGGGATCCACCTTGGATCCCGGAAACTACCGTCCCATCAGTCTGACAAGCCTTATCTGCAAGGCCATGGAGCGTATTATCATGGAACTTATAAACAAAGACATTGGCAACCTTCAAACACTGGACCCCACCCAGTTTGGGTTTGTGAAGGGCCGATCTTGTCTCCTGAACCTGATTGACTTCTTTGAATCAGTCTCCAGAGCCATGGACAAGGGTAAGGTGGTCCACACAGCCTATCTAGACCTTGCCAAGGCCTTTGACACCATCCCCCACTCTGGAATCATAGATAAACTTACTAAGTTGGGCATTAATCCCTATGTCACCCAATGGGTTGCTAAATGGCTTACTGATAGAACCCACACTGTAAAAGTAGCCGACTCCAAATCCAGTTCCAGACAAGTGACAAGTGGAGTACCTCAGGGTTCAGTCCTGGGGCTGCTCTTGTTTGGCATCTACTTCTCTGAAGTACAGGTCAACAATAAGGGACTCTGGCTAACAAAGTTTGCAGATGACTGCAAACTGGGAGCCATTATTGAATCCCCAAATGATGTGGATACTCTACAAAAGGGCCTTACAGAAACAGATGCTTGGTGCCAGAGCCATGGGCTCAAGCTCAATGCCAAGAAATGCATTGTTATCCCCTTTGGGAAAAAACATGTATCCATGAATTACCATATAGGTGGCAGTACACTAAACACAGAAAGTGTGATAAGAGACTTAGGGACACAGGTGGACAGTGGTCTCACCTTCGATAACCACATTGCCACAACAGTCAGGAAATCCTTCTATGTGGCACACCTCATCATGAAGGGCTTTTCATCCAGAAAAAAGGAGGTCATTGTCCCACTGTACTCATCCCTCATTAGACCCATTATAGAATACAATGCCCCATTTGGTATGTACCTCTCAAGACATCTGCAACAACTGGAAAGGCCTCAGAAATACCTCACTAAAAGAATCACAGGCCTAAAGCAGATGGCCTATGCTGACCACCTTAAAAAACTCCAGCTATACTCTGTCGCATATCGTCTACTCAGAGGCGATCTCTGCTTAGCATACAAGGCCATGTCAAACCCAGAGCTGTTGGACATGCTACACTTAAAGAAATCCCAATCCCTCAGAGCTACACGCTCCAGGGATCTAAACCTTGTCATCACAATAAACAAAACATGTTGGAGGGATAGTTTCCTGACCCAGAGACTCCCCAGACTCTGGAATAGATTGCCCATACATGTCAAGCAGAGTGCCTCTTTGGACCTCTTCAAGAGGAACCTTGACGATTGGATGGGAGAAAGGAAATTCACCCCAGGGATCACGTCAGTCGCCCTGCTAGACAGGGGTCCAGGAAAGTAAATAATGTGGGAAGAAATATTCAGGGAATTGTTATGGCTAGGCTTGTATAGGCCCTAGGGCTGATAGCCTAGTACTAACCTATGAACCTATGAACCTATAAGGTACCCATCCACTAACAAGGCTATTTGTATTATAATATAGATTTAGATCCTTAGAGAAGGTATTGTTGGCAATGCCATTTTTTTGAATATTTAAGAGATCTAGCAGCTTAGATGAATGCAATCAGTCAGGAAAAACAGTAGTAGACAATGATGTTCACCAGAATATGGTATGCCAGTAGATGCAAAGTTGCTAAATATGGACAGTAGTTTAGGCTGGAAATATTAAATAAAACCTAGTAATTCAGATGGTAAGCAGAATATATTGTATGGACATTGCCTTTTTCTTGCAGAATCATAGAAAAGCATTACCCAGAGCAGGAAGGCATAAGCTAACAAGAGGGGTTGGAGAAAATAATAATCTGTGATCAGATACTATGTTCATAAATATATTTAGAACTGTGGTGGTGGTGCTGTGGTAGCGTTGCCGCCTCACAGTAAGACGTTGTCCTCTCAACCAATTGGGGACAAATTTCAAGAGAATCAGGGACAAGTCCAGAAAAAGTCAGGGACAATCAGGGACACTTTTAAAATATTAGTGCTATTAACTTGAAAAATTGACAGAATCAGAGTATATAAATTAATACACATTTTCTGAAGTAAAAGAAGTTTATAACTCTTAATTATTGTCATTATTCATTATGTAATTCACCACCTTTCCTCCAAAAGTCACTAGTTTCAGGAGGGATTAAGAGGGACAGAGTTAAAATTTGAGTCAAAATCAGGGACATCCCTGAAAATCAGGGACAGTTGTGAGGTATGCGGGGGGCTGACATTGTCTTCCTCGATACTCAGCTAAAGTGTCTTCTGTGTGGAGACATGCGTGAATGGCCGTACCTTCATTGAAGGTTGTGCATCAGGGCTGGCAACTCGGTACGTAAAAATCTACTGCCAATCATTAGCGGACTGGAGTTCCACTGTGGCGACCCCTAACTGGGAAAAGCCAAAAGATACAACAAGGACCAGTATAAAAACAATGGCACTGTTACTGAGATTTAAAAAGAGGCAACATGGAGATATGGTAGCAGTGTCCTCCAACGAGACATTTTTTTCATAATGATAAAGGGAAAAATGTATTTTTACATACTGTAATTCTCCAAATTATATTGCTGTTAATGGCTGATTTTTTTATATAGAGATGTGTGATAGCGGTTTGTTTTACCTTTATAATTCAGTCTTTTTTTTAATTGAATTATTATGCAATTAATTGGAAAATAAGTTTCAAAATTAGTGCATAAGGTCTTTAAAATTACTTGTACTTTATTCCTCTTTGAAGGGTCTATGTGATTTAAAGTGCTAACGCGCTTTGTTGTTGGAAGTGTTGCTTTTACTAGAATGTTAAGTGAAGTTCTGTTCGGCCACTTTTTGTGGAATTTGTTCATTTGGGGTTACTGGCATTACAGGATTCATTTAATCTGAAATACATTTACTAATTTAATCCATTGTGTTTTATAAAGGAGAACAGCAATTCCATTACAGTACCTGTGTGGGTGTGTGTGTGTGTGCATGTGTGTGTGTGCGTGTGTGTGTCAGCAGGAGAGATGTTTTGAATCGCACTCATTACCATTGTCATCATCTCTGGAGAGCCATACTGCTTGTTGAGCGACAACTGCACAAAGAATCTACTCACTCAGCACAACTTGGCAAAGTTCTACTCCGCGTCCACTGGCATTGCAGCTTCTACAGGTGTGCTGACAAAGATTCCTTTCTTTTGGGAGATTTCCCCCTTTTATTGTACAATTGTGGAAAATGTATATATAAGCTTAAGTGGGGGCATGTTCACTATAAAAAATGTGTACAACTGTTTTTCTTCTGGTTGATTTCCCAACCAGTTTTGCTTGGTAAGATTGTCCATTGCTGAGTTGTAACTTGATGAGAAATAAACCTCAAGTCTAATTATGGCAATAAGCACACACAAACACACACATAACACAGACTAAAGTCACACACTAATACTACTTACTCTCAACAGCACAGCTCAAAAGTAACCTGCTGTCCCAAGTATGACTAGGGGTTGACACATCTAGCAATTAAAGGAGGTCCAGGTACCTCAGATGCAAGGGCAAGCCCCCAAACAGACATTGTGTTCTCCTACAGACCCTATTGCACACACACACACACACACACACACACACACACACACACACACACACACACACACACACACACACACCTGCTACTTGTTTCTTAATTCATATTTCACATCCACACTGAGATAATGATCCAGTTTTGAAAACACTTTCCCCACTATCATCCTCTTGGTGTGGTCACTCCCATGTTTGGTCAATTTCTACTAAACTAGACATGTTCAAACTTTCTTTTGGCTTTGTCAGTCACAGCCTCTGTCTGGTGTCAAATTATGAAACTTAAGTAAAATAACCAAAGATCAAAATAGAAGTTTCCTCTTCTGTGGTCTGTAATATCTGCAAGTAAATAAGTGAACATTTGTGCTATGTGTGCAGGTGCCAGAGGTGAAATTCCTGTGACAATTGCTTGAAATACATCAAAAGATCACAATCCCTAGGTAATTACTGCCTATGTGGTTTCTAAGTGTGCAAAGGAAGTGATTGTCTTGTTTGAGTGATTTCTCCCTTCTTTGAGATGGTGCAGCCATGGAGTTAGTATATATAAGCTCAGAAGGTATAGACGTTTACTCTCTACATTGAGGGATGCAGGGGGATTACCTGTAAAGACACTTGTAGTTTACATGTTCATCTTTCTGTGGTTCAGGCATTACTTTTTATTCTTTTTAATGTTTTAGGCTTTGGCATTTGAGGTTCCATAGCAGAACTAAACTTTTGTAAAATAGAAATGAAAAGCTCTTTTGTGAAAGCAAAGGATAACTGGTAATTTATACAGCTGTGTCTTTAATAAAGCAGAGTGAAACACATAGTTTATAGGTAATATTCAAATATTCAGGCTAGTATAAAGGGCAGTGAAATGTTGCATACCAGCATTACATTTGAAATAAATGTTAATAGTTATTGCTGTGAAAGATATACAACCTTTATTTTCTATAAATAATATGCCAGCATTTGCACTGGGAGACTGCAGAAAAATATACTGCATTTATGCTACTGCTATATTAATGAACTGTTACTAAATTATGTAAAGTATGTCTAGATACAGCAGATGTGAATTACAATGTTATTATTTAGGAGTGACAACATTTCTGCAATATCGGTTTCTGTACACAGCTTAATGGAATTTTATTTAAACTTTCTAATATAATAACAGAGTGCAAATTTAACAAAGAAGTGCAGTTCATATGGAGATAAGCATTGTGATGTTTTCTTATAGACCCAAAACATACACTAATACCTAATGCTTGAGAGTGAAGTCTCATTAATTCATATGAGAATTAATGTCTGTGTAACAAATGTCCTAATAAAAATTGCACATAGTTTATTTATTTATTCCGTTACAAAAAGATATGTAATGCTTGGCATTTTTATTAGTGAAACACATTTTTCTTATCTTTTGGGATGATGAAATGGCATCCTAACATTAAAAACACAGTATCCTGCCTTGTTTTATTGTTTTAATTTTAGATCTACCCTGTTTCCTCAAATTGATACTAAAAGAACAGGGAAAGGTTTTTAGGAGTGGAAGTAACATTCATAAAATACAACTCTAATCCCTAAAAAAATTCCTAAAAACAATTTAAGGATTTTAATTCCGAGGGCAAGCCTCCACAGTTCCCAAACCATATTTCAGCTCTACAGTCACACCAATTTAAAGAAGGGAGACATCACCCCACAAACTGCATCACTGTCAGCATAGCTTAAATAATTTATACCTGAAAAGTGAAATGTTGCCCTCTAATAGGATAATGGATTGTTTCTGTCTTTTGTAAACATATGAAGCACTATATGGAACTGCTTCAGTACAAAGCCTAAATGCCAAAAACTGATGTATGATACGTTTCAAAATAAAGTTGGTAAGGTAGGCTTTTACTGACTACACAGGAAATGTCATATAAGTAAAGAAGTACATAGATTTGTTAGCAGATGTTATCTTGTATTTTCACTTAGTTGTATGCTTTTCCCTAAATATTCAGTGCAGATTTATTTTAACCAACACCATGACCAAAATATGTAACTTTTTTTAATTTATGTTGAAATCTGGCTCTGTATTAACTGTTTGTGATTATTGTTTTAGACTGGGCAGATTGCTAAATGCATTACTCAGGGGGCTTTGTTGGATTCTTTAAGCTAGTGTTAGCCAGTGACAGAAGTGTGCAACATTTGAGCACAAGGACTCCTCCTTAGCTGTGAGAACTTTTTTTTATCTGATAACCAGGTGAACCCACCAGACATAAGTGCCTCTTTTCAGAAACAGGCTATCAAAATGAGATACTTAATCTGATAACTGTAAGATGAAGGCCATTAGAAGCTTCCTGTCTTAACCATTTGTACTAAACTACCAGCAAGTATTTTCAAAATACCTTAAACCATGAATATTCTTACTTGGAGGATCTAAGGGTTATTCCAGGATCTAAAGGATGATGTCATTCTCATTATTTGCATGCCCATAACACATAGACTGAGATAAGCCTGTTTTATATTTCAACAGAATTACAGCACTTATAATACAGTATGGGACTCTACATAATAACATACCTGGCCACCAATCTATTTTAATTAAACATGCATAACCAGTATTAATGACAGCTACTATCACAGTATGCCCAAATCTCAAAATATTAAATGATAACTTGATTGTTTTTAAAGGAATTTCATTTTACCTATAACATATCAGAATCTTAAACCCATATCTTATGGGGCATATTAAAATGAGCCTTATAAACCAGGCTGTGGTCATGGGACATTTTATTTATTTATTTTTGCTCCCAACAAAGATACAGCAAAGAAGGTGTATCATTTATAGAACTGCTTAAGATAGCTAATGACAAAATGTAGTCTGAATGTCTATTGAGTTTGTGATGCAGAATAAATCGTCCCTGCATTATCTTTACCTCACAGAGCTCTGTCATTCTCTCAAGGATGACCAGAATTTAGTGGCTGTTCTGTAGACATTCAATGCCTTTTTCAGTGAAGCAGTCAAATGACTCAGTTGCTCATGACCAGTAAGTAAGCCTGTCAGCATTTTAAAGATTTTGTTTTATCATTTCTGTTGATGAAGTTGTTGCATTTGTTATAGATGGTCATTACCTGTCAGTTGCTGTTGGCTCTCTGGTTATTTCTTGAGGGGGTTTCGGTTTGGGTCTGAGGTACTTTCCCTTTTCATTGTGTCCAATTCACTATTTATTTAATTTTGTACATTACTGTATGTTTTGTCTGCTAACAAGTTGGTCTATTTTCTTTGGTTTGTTGCCCCCATGTGTTTTTATGTTTTGTGGATTCTTCACCCTGTTGCTTGAGCCTGTCTTTTATTGGACTCTAGCAGACCAATGAGGACTGAGATCACTGGATGATGTCAGATATGACAGTTAAGAACTTCATGGCTTTAAGACATTCATGGAAAATCAAATCCCATTATTGTGGCAACATTTAAGTATTAGAGCAGTAGCTGGGATTTCTCTCTAATTTGGAAGGTAATGAGATATGCCTTTGGTTGTGACCTGCATGTTGTACTTCTGGTCATTCCCTGCCTTTTTATTTCTCAGCTTCCATGGTGTTTGTCTCTACAGGGAATGTCTGACAGGGTTCTCATTTGTACATTTGACAACACAGATTTTTCTGTTTACTTTGTTGTAGCTTTGCCTTCCTCCCACACTGATAGGTGTTTTGGAATTACTGACCTTTCTTCAAATCACAATTTAATACATTTTATTTTGTATAAAAAAGGAAAGAGGGAAATATAACCTTCTGTAGCTTGATCATGACTTGTTCGCTTTCCTACCCATTGATCCTGCCTTTTATTTCTCCTCTGGTGCTGGTCCCTACCTCTCACTGTCATTTCTTTCAGCTACTCAGATTTTCACAGAAGGTCAATTTTGGGCAGCATGTTTTGGATTGTGTACTGGGCATTTATGTGTTTTTGGCAGCTCACTGTGTATCAATATCATGAAATGGTAGCAGGCATTTGGGTTTCACATTAAGCCTCATTCAGACATGGTGGCTAATGCAATGCCTGCTATTTAAGCAACTTTTTAGGTTTGTTGGAGCATTAATGAACTTTCTCTTTGAGTCTGACTCTTTTTATCCTGATAGCTTCAGTTTAGTGCAGATTTCTCATGCTGAGAGGTTAGGAGATGTGCCCCATTGCTCATGCAGTCTTGTTTTGGCATTTATTTGCAGTGTAACAGCAGACAGTTAGTGCTGGGTGCTTGGAGCTCACTGTCTGACCTGTCTGCAAAATGCACTGTCTGACCTGTCTGGAAATTAGGTTTACCACAATAGAGGTACAAGGTTCTGTTTTTAGAAGACCTTGTTTGATTAACGTCAGTTTAAAAATCATTATATTAAGCTATGTATTTGTCTGTATAATGCAATGTAAGGTAAAACACAATAAAAAAAGAAGTCATCATATTTTGTTAGTTAGCAATTCAGAGTAATTCATCACTTTACTCCACAGAATGCTGAGTTTAGAAGGAAAATGGGAAACAAAATTGGGAAACAGAATATTAGATTTGCCTAACATTTCACAAACAACTCATTGCCTTTCAACTTAGCATTAATATAGTTATTTTGCTACATGTATGTTTTTATTAAAAATAAGTAAATACAATAATAATTCGGCCATTATGTACATTTCTAGAGATAGTTTGTTAAATTGTTTTCATTTAATTTCCATATTAGCATTCTTTACTATTATCAGGCACATGTAGCTTAGATATCCTTTTTATTTTAATGTTTTTTTCTATTTACTTTTAGTCCAAAATGTTCAAAGTTTTATTCCTTATGAGAAAGCAGAGTTTTTTCTCCTCTTCTTTACTTTTTCTCTTTGCCTCATTAGTTTGGGAACTACATAACACTGAGTGGTCTTAGCCCAGTTAAATGGCTCATTTGTTAGTTGATAATTGCCTTAATTTAATTAAAACACTGGCCCATATCTTCCAAAACCAAAACATTTTTTACTAATATATTTGATTTGTATTTAGGTATGTCATCCATTGAGGATATTCAAGACAGATGATCGAGTTTTATTGGGCAGATGCAAGGTCTTTTGGATGAACTGCCTTCAGTACGTATGGTGCAGTTTGAACAGGTTATCCAAGCTTATGTCAAGGGACCTCTCATTAGATTTCAGAAACTGCATCTTCAGAGAAATGTCCAGTGCCTAAGAAGGCTACATGTTAGGCCAGGAAAGACTTGCCAACTGTTTTAGAGGATGCCCCCCCCTTACTCCAGCTCCAGTTAATTAGAATCAACATCTAGATGAGAATTTAGAAGACTTTATAGAAGCCCTTAATCAATCAGGCAGTCCTTGTTATTTCAGTTAGTTTTACTTGAGGGTTTATCTACTAGACTAGAAGACACACCGGTAGTCAGGCATGATAATATTTGGGGGTCCTGGGCATAGCAGTCTCGCATTCTCTCAGTTATTATTAATGGATGAGCCTGTTAATGAATTCAAGGTAGATCAATTCGGTATGGCAGGCAGTTTACAGGGCTCCTTAATCTCTACCAGCCCTGCACTCAGATTGCAGGGTTCTGCAATTACAGACCATATTCCTTCAGCAAGTAAAGATAAAATATAGAGATGGTATTATATCAACCTTTTTGACTTAGTTGTTTTGATTGGTATCCATTTCATATTAGATGCTGAAGATCCTGGAGCAAAGGGCTTGTTGTCTGCCTTAGCAACATAGCGCAAGTGCCAGCCAAAGAAAATTAAGCCAAAGCCATCAGACAACTGGGTGGTCAGATTTGTTTATTTTATGATGGTAATCATTGAGATGGACCCTTTGTAGTCTTTGTCTCTATTGAACTACTTTTTATTTGGAAAAGGGGCACATAACTTTGCAAGGAGGTTTAGTCATGCTCTGGTATGTCCAGAAGTTTAGCAGGCTCAAGACAATGAACAAACAGTTGAAATAGGATGAGAGGCATACTGATTCTTACTTAGGGTCATATTTGACAAGCCCAAATTTTCATGGGATAGGGAAGAACAAGCAACTTCCAAGATGAAATCTTAGTGGGGTTTTAACAAGTAAATGCTCATGTGTTTCATATAGGTTTCTTCTTGGCTGTTCACATTGTGGGGGATGACATCTGGCTGCCAGATGTTGGTTAAGGAGGATTACGAAGGAGGCAGGCCAAGCTTATTTGAAAGGGGGCAGTCCTGCTTTCACAGCTTCAGAGGATCCCATTCCTTTCGCATTTTCCAGTGACTTGTTCAGAAGCCAGCTGTCCATCAATCCCCACACTTCAACTGATATTTTAAAAAATTACTCAGATCAGCATGCTGCTTTTGAAATGATTCAAGGTTTTATTCATGTATATTCAATTAAATCCACTGCCACTCCTGAGTTTTTAGCCTGTAAGAATTTAAAGTCAGAGCAAGGTAGGTTGGGAATCTTAAGGGTGGTTTTGGACAAAGAGATTAGAGAAGACAGTGTCACTGGTCCCTTTCATTCTGCTCTATTTGATTAATTTAGAATTTTTCCATTAGGTCTAGTTCCTAAAACGAAAGAAGGTGATTGTCATTCTATTCACCACTTGCCCTTTCCTCAAGGGTCATCAGTTAATGATTTTATTAGCAAATGTGATGCCACAGTTCAGTACATGTCCTTGGACAATGCCATAAGAATTATTCATTTCTATCAAAAGCCTTAGCTGGCTAAATTAGCTGTGGGCTTCGCCTTTCACTTGAACCATTAAGGGAACAGGACTGGCACTTTTTGGCATGTTAAAACAAGAGAAAAAAGCATAACCAAGTATGAGAATGCCTAATTCACTTTATTTGAAAGTAACCTCTTTTGTTTCTATGAAGTGCACAAAACTTCCTCAGACAAAATTAAAATCAAAAAGTTTGCTCTTAAACATATGCAGAGTCACATGATTCCCAAAACAGGAAGCCTGCATTTAAAGGGAAAGGCAGAAAAATCCATAAAATATTAACAAATGAGAGTATAAAAAAGTACCAGAAACCTTCAAAAGTTACAAGCCTCAAATTATAACAAAAATATTCATTATTACAAAATAAAGAAATTAAAATAATCTACAATTTAAAATTCATTAATACTGTAAAAATTGTAATTAAAAAAAAAAGATATGAGTGTATACAAAAGCAAATGTATAAAGTTCAGTTTACCTACTCAGTGTCTTTAATTTCAAGTTCAAGCTGATGGAGCAATGCTCATTTAAACCTGGCCAGTTACAAGCATTCATGTGTAACTGCCAGTAAAGCTCTTGTTTTTCCACAATGGATCAGCGTGAATATAACAGGAGAATTTTTCACATCTTGAATGATGATAATTATGAACTGATATCTAGAAATGAACTGCACGGGGCACATAGGATCAAGATCCAGATAAAGGACATGCTCATAGATGGGCGTATTAACATTAACGAATACAGCTTTCTTAGTATAATTTTCTCCTACAGTTCCAACATTATTCAGATTTCAAAAATTCATAAAAATATCAGATATTCCCTGATGCAACCTATTGTTGATGGGAGAAATTCAATTACTTGTGCATGTACCAAATTCATGGACGAAAAGTTGAAAGAACATATGAGTGAGGAAGTCCACATATATTCTTGGGGCTTCCTCAATAAGATAAACAACTTGGAATTTCATCCAGAGGACATTTTTGCTACCATCGATGTTAGGGGCTTATACACCATTATCCCCCAAGATTTTGGGTATACAATAGTTTACTGAATTTTTAATATCTAATGGAATTTTCCATGATATAGTCAACCTGCATGAGGATCTATTAGAGATCATTTTGAAAAATAACTACATTATATTTGAGGGGCAGTACTTTTTACAAAAAAGTGGGGTAGTCGTGGGCTCCCCAGCTGGTTCCATGTTTTATTGAGCGCTTTTGTCAGGTTGCAACAAAAGACTTCATCAGAATAATTTAAAATCACAAACACTCCCATTAAATACACTGCAAGCAGTAAGAACACATGACATAATAAACCAATAGCACATCTCAATGCAGTAATTGTCGGCAGACTTTCTTAACTTAAAATCTACATAACATTTTTTGAGTCCCTGTAGTACTGTGTTCCAGGCTTGGCTCATTTTTGATGTTGCAAGTTTTTTTGTGTTTTGGTTCTTGGTTATCATTTTTTGGTGGGACCTGCTTGTGAATGGAGGCTTCCAGTAGAACCATCACCTTGGGAAATGATCCTGTGGAGAACTTTGGACTTTTAACCCAGCTCATTCAGCAATTTTCTAAACAAGCAGCCGGGGTTTCTTCTGCTATGACAGCTTCACAACCAGTAGCTACCCAGGTGGGTTGTATATTATTGGCTCAACCTATTGCAGTGAATACTGTTTCAGAGCAGACTGTTAACATGTCTTCCACACAAGTGGTGGTTAACAATACATTTTACATCCATAGTTGGTTAAAGCAGGACCTTGTTTTCAATGGGAACTTAGGCTCCACCTCCAATCTAATGGTTTAACCAATCTCTCACCTGTCTAGAAAGAAAGATGATTAAATGCAAGAAACTGGAGTTAGAGAACTTGTATTTCGTGGAGTGTATTAAAAATAAAATGGTGCCGAAATGGCTAAGATATTGGACTTATCCAACTGAGCTTTTAGCTGACTCTCCCATGCATAAAGAATTATTGGATTTGTTTGACCACCGGGAGTTTGAACTAATGGAGACTTTTATCAAGTTCAACCTCAAATCCATTGAGACTTTGCAAAATGAGATTATTGAACTTGATAGACTTCTACATAATGATTTATTGTCTGATCCTTCTATTTCAGCTTACAAGGATGTTTTTATTAAAACAAACAAGATTGTTAGTGAGGTTAAGGCCTGAAAAGAATAAAAGCTTGACAGGGACAGAAAAGCTTATGTTTTGGGTATGGGGTATCCTAAGCCTCCTAATCCCGCTTCGAATACCATCCATTACTCGAGTCCCACCAATAGTGGCAATGAGAAAGACGGAGATTCTACAGATAAAACAAATACTCAATTCCCTTTAGAACAGGATTTACCTTGGAGGTTCGAGAGGTTACAAAACCGGAGAAGAATGAGAAACAATGCACAGACCTCAAGCTATAGGTCCTCGGGGCAATCACAGCCTTCTTACAACCAGAGGAGGAACAGGAGGTTTACTCGGCAGAATTAGGGGAACTTTTTTCTAACTCATCTATTGAAACTACTAAACACTCACTTTTGGACCTTAACTTGGTTGACGAGTCTGATAATTCCCTTTAGGAAGCCAATTTGGTATGTGTTTACGATGAAAAAGCTGATTTTGTGGTATATAATTTTTGTGACCGTGTTTTTGACCGGACAGTAGCAGATTTGTTCAGTAAAGGTCTTAGCTTTGTGACAGCAAAATGTTCTAATATTACTGATCTTGTACTGGACCTTAAACTTTTTATTAGGAACTTAAACTTTAAACTGCTTTTTAAAAGTGCTGATGTGATTGAACACTGCTGTGGGTTGCAGAAGAAAAGTATCTACAACCCTCCTGTACATAATTGTCTTACAATGTTTGAAAAAAGTTGTGAGTTTGATTTTAGAGCATTGTTAAATCATAAGAATGAGAACAATTTTGACAATTTAAGTACTGGTGAAAGAAATCTACCGTTAAACATTTGTAACGATAAAACAGTAACAGTCATGAAGCCCAATAAGGGGGAGGGGTTGTAGTAATGTGTAAACAGGACTATGTTGATAGAATGAATCTTTTGTTACTTAATGAAAGTACCTACGAAGAGGTTTCACGGCATTTTGTTAACCTGTCATATTACAGAATTGACTTAGTGTTACAAGATCTGTGTGACCAAGGTCAAATGGACCCAGGTCAGCTTGAATTTCTTTTTAATAGATATCCAAAAGTTCCAAGTATCTTCGGAATTCCGAAGATACATAAGAACCAGTACAATTCCCATATGAGATCTACTGTGAGTGCAACTGGTTCTAAAACCCACACGTTGGGGAAATATATAGATTTCTTTCTCAAGGGTATCTTAAAAGGAGAAAGACACATTTGTATAGATTCCTGGCATTTACTGGACAAATTGAACAGTGTAGTGTTTCAGGATAGTGTACGTTTTCTCACAGTGGATGTTACCAATTTGTATAACATCATTCCACACACAACTGGTTTGGAGTGGTTTGAGGAGTTTTTGTATAACAGTAAAGTGTTCAATAACAATGAAGTTGCAGTGTTAGTGACTCTTATGAAATTATTATTAAAAAACTATTTTGTTTATCTTGAAGGGCAGTACTTTCTACAAAAAACAGACATTGCCATGGGGCCATTTGTGGCCCTGTTTTTGCAAATATTATCATGCTTATGTGGGAGAGAATGTACTTACTTAATTCTGAGTTTGCAAACAAATGGACAGTATATTTACAATATATTGATGATTTATTTTTTCTATGGAATGATATGGGAGATGATGTTACTACCTTTATTGATTATTTGAATAACACCACTGACTTCTTGAAATTTACCTATGTTCATAATGTGTCTGGTATCAATTACCTAGATGTGGATATCAGAAAAGACTTGGACAGGAAATGTTTTGTTAGTAATTTGTACAGGAAGCCTACTTATTGTAATAGTATATTACACTATGAGAGCAACTATCCTGAATTTCTTAAGCATGATATTGTGAAAGGACAATTTGTGAGGATTGCCCGGATGGTCAGTACAGAGGATGATTTTCTCTTACAGTGTGAGACACTTACGGACTTGTTTTTGGCCATAGGGTATCCCACTAACTTGATTTCTACAATACAAAAAGAGATTGTATTTAAAAGAAACAATCAGAAAATCTTTCCCATTTTAGGGGTTAGTACTGGGGTGAACATTATGAGCATTCCTTGCAACAACAACAAAATTGATCCCTCAAAGTATTCTTATCCCTTTGTGACTAGATTCTCTAATGACCATAGAAGTATTTCTAGGATTTCGAAGAAAATGCTATTGGTTTATTACGTCATGTGTTCTTACTGCTTGCAGTGTACTTAATGGAAGTGTTTGTGATTTTAAATTATTCAGATGAAGTCTTTTGTTACAACCTGATGAAAGTGCTCAGTAAAATGTTTGTTCTACTACCTTAGTGGAGTTCCTGTGGTACTGTGTTCCAGGATTGGCTCATTTTTGGTGTTGCAATGTGGTCATGACACAGTGGGAATGTAAATTTTTGTTTAACAATTATTTTCAGGAATCATTCAGATTGTACTTCTGCTACCTTGATGACATATGATGACTCTGGAGCTTTTATCTCCGGACCTCCGCTGAAAAAGGGCTTTCATCCAGTCAGACTGACACCCCCAGGCTTGTTTACAGGAGGGGTATTATCTTTAAGAACATATTTGAGAAACAACTTTGCTGTAATGCCATCTTGAATCCCTCTATGAGAAAATGTGGTCACTGTTGTCATTGCAAATATATCCATGTAGGTAAGGATTACTCTATCTTGGGGAGAAAATATCATGTACGGGGAAGATTTGATTGTGATATGATGGGGTGGTATATGGTGCTTTATGCCAATGTTGCCCTTGTTTTTACATTGGTAAGACTGAACATAAATTATGGAAGAAGATATATGAACATGATTATGACATCAGGAAGAACAAACAAACTAATGCGCTGCACAAGCACATGCAGGGCTTTTCAGGACATTATTTTAAATTTATTGTCATACAAAAGGTGGATAAAAACATTCAAGGAGGTCCATAGTCAGTGGTTCTGGAGAAACAAGAGCTTTACTGACAGTTACACATGAATGCTTGTAACTGGCCTGATTTAAATGAGCATTGCTCCAGCAGCTTGATCTTGAAATTAAAGACATTGAGTAGATAAACTGAACTTTTTATTTTGTTAGATTGATTGCTTGACTTTTCCATTCTTTGTGATCTGCATTCTATTTAGTGTTTAGCTTTTGTATACACTCATATAATTTTTAATTACAATTTTTACAGTATTAATGAATTTTAAATTGTAAATCATTTTAATTTCTTTATTCTAACAAAGAGTGAGAAGGTCACACTGAAAAACCAATCAGTAAAAACTAAATGAAAACTCTAGCCAAGCTAGAACTTCCAATGAGTGACCTCCCAAACTTCCTGTGACAGAGGCACATGGGATATATGCAAATGACCCCTATGAACATCAGGTGCTTCAGCTATATGGCGATTCTGATTGCCCATGACTTTTACATTTGAAGTCGTTTTAATGGACAATTTCAGGCCAATAAAGCCAAACACCACTAGTTATGGATATGCATATTTTGGCCTTGTTATGACCTTGTCAGCATAGCACAAGCAGAGTGTTTGACTAAGCATAAGAAACATAGGGTTGTTATACCCAGCTGATGTCCATTAGCATTAGGGTGACTGCAAAATATCCCAACTAACAAATTAAAACAAAGAGTGAGAAGGTCACACTGAAAAACCAATCAGTAAAAACTAAATGAAAACTCTAGCCAAGCTAGAACTTCCAATGAGTGACCTCCCAAACCTCCTGTGACAGAGGCACATGTGATATATGCAAATGACCCCTATGAACATCAAGTGTTTCAGCTATATGGCGATTCTGATTGCCTGTGTTTCTTATGCTTAGTCAAACACTCTGCTTGTGCTATGCTGATGAAGTCATAACAAGGCCGAAATATGCATATCCATAGCTAGTGGGGTTTGGCTTTATTGGCCTGAAATTGTCCATTAAAATGACTTCAATAGTAAAAGTCATAGGGGTCATTTGCATATATCCTATGTGCCTCTGTCACAGGAGGTTTGGGAGGTCACTCATTGGAAGTTCTAGCTTGGCTAGAGTTTTCATTTAGTTTTTACTGATTGGTTTTTCAGTGTGACCTTCTCACTCTGTTTTAATTTGTTAGTTGGGATATTTTGCAGTCACCCTAATTATAATGGAATTTCTTTATTCTGGAATAATGATTTTATTTTTTTTGTTATAACTTGGTCTTGTAACTTTAGTTGGTCTCTGGTACTTTTTTATACTCTCCTTCATTAACATTTTATGGATTTTTGTGCCTTTCCCTTTAAATATGGGCTTCCTGTTTTTTAGGAATCATATGACTCTACATACTTTTAAGAGTGAACTTTTTGATTTTAATTTTGTCTGAGTTAGTTTTGTACACTTGATAGAAATGAAAGCGATTACTTTCAAATGAAGTAAAGTACTCGTTCTCCTTCTTGGTTATGCTTTTTTGTTTTGTTTTAACTTAGTTTTCATTTTGTTACCTTTTGGCATGCGCGTTGAAGGTAGTTATTACTTTGACATGGCCATTCCCATGTATTGTGCAGTGATGTATGCCACTTTTAAGAAATTTAGCACAGTGGTGTTGGGAACAGATCAACAGCTGGTGGTCCTGTTGGCTTCTTCCTATTAAGCCATTAGTACTTTGGGGACCAGAGGCAGGTTACCAGAAGCTAAGCTGGATAGTTTTAGCTCATACATCATTTCTTTTCTGTCACCTAAGAACACACAGGTTAATCAGCTAATGGAACTTTTTTGACTGTTACATTCTTTATCCTGAGCAGTGGTCCTGGGAAGAACATTTTCAAGATCTTTGACAAATTTACTTTGGGGTCAGAGTTAGCTGAAGGGTAAAATCAGTACTTCACTTTTTGTCCATTTTCCTGAAAGAATTTAATGGTTACTGTTTTTGTTAGGACACTGGGTTTCCACTGATTCTTTGCAAATGTACACAGATGATTCCAGGAGGGGTGGCATATGAGTTTTTCAAAAGAAGGTAGTTTTCTGCTCTGTGGCTCTCCTTGTGAACTTCTGAGAGAAAAATAATCACCGTCCATAAACTCATGCCTATTTGTTTAACTATGGTGGTATGGAAAGATGAATTATGTAAAATGAAATGGGTATTTCATGCTGATAACCAGGGAATGATGCAGGTGTGTTCATAAAAGTCATCTAGGTCAACCTTGGTAAAGTCTCTTTCTTTCTTTCACTTTTTTTTCTTTCTCCTTTTGCTTCATTCTTTCTGGTTTACCCCAGTACCCCTGTCCACCACCAGATCTACCAGCCTCTCTTACAACCCCCAGACTATATCCTTTCTAAGGCTGAGACTGGGGAGGAACCTAATGGCATCATCTGGTTTATACCATTGACTGCTTCAACTGTGAATTTTTTTTATTTATAACATTTAGAATCACCTTGTGTTCTGACTGAAGAGTGCTTCTCAAACAAACTGATAAGTATATTTTTTGGCACTTCAACTTTTCAAGAGTTCTGCACTGTCTTAATTTTTGCTTGACTGAATTATATATATTTGCTGGTATTGTTTTTTGTTTTCAGATCTGTTCTAAAACGGGTCCCCTCCCCAATTCCTGTGGCATTCTTAAAGTTGGTAAAACTAGTCTAATAGTTTTTGTGTGATCTGATTGTTTCAAGGCTTGCTGATTTAAAAATAGTCTCTGGTGGTAAATTCCTGCATACCATTTAGAATCTCCTTGTGTTCTGACTGACGAATGCTTCTCAAGCAAAGTATATTCTTGGCACTTTAACTTTTCAGAGTTCTGCACTGTCTTAATTTTTGCTTGACAAAATTATATATATTTTCTGGCATTGTTTTCTGTTTTCTGATCTGTTTTGAAACTGTTTTTTTCCCTCCCTCCCACCCACAGTGGGGCTTTGCAGTTGCCCACCCCTACTGTAAATCTAATCTGGGACACTTCTCCCAGTCTAGTGTTCATTCTACCTAATACAGAAAGAACACTTGAGAAGGCCAACCCACTTAGGTTCTTAACCTTGAATTATCTTCTGCTCCTCCTTTCTCCCTTTGCACTTTACTAAAAAAAAGTCTCCTGATGTTCTGACTGAGTGTGCTTCTCAGCTGATAAGTATATTTTTGACACTTTTTAACTGTTTGGAGTTAAATAAAACAATTGAATTCAGTTCAGAATACATTTTGAATAAATTGCATTTATTTAAACTGTATTTGCTTTAACACTGCTACACACTCAAGTGTGCTAGCTTGCACTGCACTTTCAATTGTTTTAATGCTGTTTTAGCTGCTTTCTGAAAAAACATTCTAAGCTTGTTTCCTGACTTTCCTGTAACTAGTGTAGTCCAGATACAGATTCACTGTATCCAGGACTGTTGGTAAGCTTCTGAGCCCCCCCCAAACCTTTCTGTGTTGGAGGGAAGCCTTCTAGCTTATCAGTGAGCATGGTAAGCACTAAGTAGCCTATCTACCACCGGAGGAGTGGTTTCCGCCCCAGAAATTGTAGGTTTTTGACCATTTGGGCAGTTTTTCCATCTCTTTTAACTTTCTGGTTTAAAAGCCCACATCTGCACTTGTTTCCCACCTTTCCTGTAACTAGTCTAGTCCAGATACAGATACAGATTTGCTGTATCCAGGACTGTTTGTAAGCTTCTGAGCCCCCCACGCCTTTCTGTTTGGAGGCAAGCCTTCTATCTTGTTAGTGGGAATGGTAAGCACCAGATAGCCTAACTACCACAAGAGGAGTGGTTTCTGGCCCATAAATTGTAGTTTATTGGCTGTTTGGGCAGTTTTTCCATCGCTTTCAACTTTCTGGTTTAAAAGCCCGCTTTTGTGCTTTTCCCGCCTTTCTTGTAATTAGTCTAGTCCAGATACAGATTTGCTGTTCACAGGTCTAGCTTCTGAGCCCCCCAAGCCTTTCTGTGCTGCAAGAAAGCCCTCTAGCTTATCAGTGGGAGTGGTAAGCACCAGGTAGCCTATCTACCATAAGAGGTTTAAACACCCATATTTGTGCTTGTTTCCCACCTTTCCTGTAACTAGTCTAGTCCAGATACAGATTTGCTGTATCCAGGACTGTTTGTAAGTTGTAAGTAGTGCCAAAGTCTGCTCTTCATTTTTTCCCTCAGATCTGCTAGTTCTCTCCTCTCCTACACTTTTACTAGCTTATTAGTTTAGCACTTTATCAGACTTCTTGTAGCAATTATTGTAGCACACAAAAGTGCTACCAGCACTAAATGTTCTACAAGGAAACAGCTCCAGTACTTATTTTTAATGCCTACCCCTCCAGGCATGTCTAAAGGTCAGTTCCCTGTGCTTTCTCCTATTATCCTGGTGAACCTGGGCATCCTGAGGCAATGTAGCAACTGCCTCATGTACACTGACAACCGTCTCCTCTTACCTACCAACACTCAGACTTGTGAGAGATGCACTTATATATCCAAATTGGAAGCCACACACTCTCCAGCCAAGACTGGAATAACTGGTCAAGAGGAGAAGGTCAACACTTGCACCACACCACATGGAACACATAGACCTCCAGAACACACACCAGCACTGCCTTCACATAAAAACACAAACCACACACCCACCTTCGTGGAGGCTCTCAATAAAAATCTACCCAAACAGCAGAGACCTCCAAGGCAGAAACGCAGTTGACTACCACAACACTAATCACAAGACACATAACTCTCCTAAATAGCAAAACAGCATGCCCAACACACTAGTCATAGGTGACTCGATAGTGAGGCACACTGATGTCCCACTCACTAGGTTGAATAAGGAGAAGGTAACAGTCAGCTGCCTGTCAGGCACCAGGATCCACCACATAACACATGCACACAGATCCCTCAACAACAGGTACAAATATGACTCTGTCATTGTACATGTGGGTGTGAATGACCTGAGACGTACCTCCCTGGACTACATGAAAAGAGACATGGAGCAGGTTTCAGATTATGTAGCCCATGCGGGTATGACCCTAGCCCTAAGCAGCATCCTACCATCACCCAGAATTATACCACATTACAAGCAGAAAATGACTGATTTCTACAATTGGCTAAGTTTCTGGTGTCATCCTAAGGGGATCCAGTATCTGTCTGCCTGGGATGACATGATTGACAGACCTTGATGCTTTGCCAGAGATGGCCTGCATCTGTTACCCCTGGGCTTCTGGATACCAGCCAAGGTTCTTACCACCCCTATAGTGCCTTTTTAGGCAGTGTTCCAAAGACCAAATTATCACTGTAACAGCTGCAAACAAATGCAATATGAGGGTGATGTTGCTCAGTGATAGAAGTCTAAATCTCAAAATGCACTCGCTAAAAGCACTCCTTAAAATGGAGAACATCGACTTTTGTGCTGTAACAGAGACCTGGTTCAAGGCAGCAGAAAGCACTCCTGCACTACCAGGCTCTAACTCATTCCACACCTTTTGGCCCCAGAACTTGGACCGATGCTCCAAAGGTGGTGGTGGTGTTTCCATATTCATAAAGGATATGCACACCTCTAGACTGGTAACCCAACATAATGCATCTGAGATACTTCAGGTGCAGGTAACATTTGGTAAGACAGTGATTTAGGTCGTAGCCTGCTATAGGTCCCCAACCATGTCCCAAGACTCACACTCCATGTTCCTAAGTACCCTGGAGAATATTAGGTTCCAACCTAACACTCTCATTCTGGGCGAATTCAACTACCCCTCCTTTAACTGGAAAAACTACTCATGTACCAATACACTTACCCAGCGTTTCCTGGAATTCATTAATTCCAATGTCCTGGACCAGCTCATTCTTTCCCCCACTAGAGGTAGCCACATCCTTGACCTGGTCATTACTAACATGGGCGACTATTGCTCTGCACCAATAGTCAACTCCTCCCTGGTTAGATCTGACCACAAACTAATCACCTTGGAAATCCACATCCCTCCCACCTCCCTCTGCAAAGGTAACCACCATGAAAAACTTCTCCAAAGCTAACTTTGGGCTCTTAAAAACAAACAGAGGTGGCTAACTTCACGGCACCCATGCAGATGGAGAATAGTTGCATGACTGCCAAATCATAAACAAATGCACTGTATGAACACGTACACAAATGCGTGGATCTCGCCATACCCAATACAACCAAGATGCTCTCCACCAAAAAAAGGAAGCTAGTCTGGTGGTCCCCTGCCATAAACAAATGCTACAACAGAAGGAGGAAACTGGTGTGGAATAAGGTAAAGTCCCAAGACTGGAAAAACTCCCTTATCAGCCTCAACAAAACGTTGAGATCCCTCATCAAATCCTCTAAAGCTAGCTATGAAAACAGAATTGCAACAGATAGTAAAGACAACCACAAGGCCTTCTATAGTTATGTAAAGAATCTCCACGGCAATACCCAGATTTGCTCTGAGCTACTGCACAATGGCACCTCCTACACCAAGCCAACAGATATTGCCAATATACTACCCGACAGATTCAGTGCCAACTTTACCCCTCTCCCCCCAAAGGACCAATTACAATACCAGTACATTGCCAGGCACCCAGTCGTACTGCTGCACAGGTTAAAACAGCACTGTCCAAGGCCAAGAATACAGCTTCTATGGGACTTGACAATATCCCTGGCTGTGTTCTACATGAACTACAGAGTGAACTGGCACCTCACCTATGTGCCCTGTTCAATCACAGTCTCACCTCAGGCTTTGTCCCTACCAAATGGCGCACTGCTGCAGTCATCCATCTCCATAAAGGAGGAGTGACTACAGACCCTGGGAACTATAGCCCCATTAGCCTGATGAGTCTGATATGCAAAGCTATGGAACGCATCATCATGGACCTAATAAAAAAGGATATAGGGAATCTCCAAACTCTGGATCCTACACAGTTTGGTTTTTTGAAGGGTAGGTCATGCCTGCTTAACTTGGTCGACTTCCTTGAGTCAGTCACCAGAGCTGTGTATGAAGGAAAGGTGGTTCATACAGCCTACCTTAATCGGGCCAAGGCTTTTGATACTATTCCCCACTAAGGAATCATAGAGAAACTCACTAAGCTAGGCATCAACCCCTATATAACTAGGTGAGTTGCAAACTGGCTCACAGATAGAACCCACAGTGTGAAAGTAGCTGACTCTAAGTCAGGTTTCAGACCAGTCACAAGTGGAGTCCCACAGGGTTCGGTCCTGGGTCCTCTCCTGTTTGGTATCTACTTCTCTGAAGTCCAGGCCAATACAAAGGGACTTTGGCTCACAAAGTACGCAGAAGATTGCAAGTTGGGAGCTATTATTAACTCCCCAAGTGATGTTGACATCCTACAGAAAGGCCTCACTGAGACCAACCACTGGTGTCAGAACCATGGCCTTAAGCTCAATGTCAAAAAATGTGTCATCATCCCCCTTGGGAAAAACCCAGTTCACTTGAATTACCACATCGATGGTAGTCCACCAAATGCAGAAGGTGTTATAAGAGATCCGGGAACACAAGTTGACAGCAACCTCTGTTTTGACCACCACATTGCTACTGTGGTCATAAAGTCCTTCTATGTGGTACATTTAATTACTAAGGGTTTTGCATCTAGGAAGAAAGAGGTCATTGTGTCCCTCTACTCTTCCCTCATTAGGCCAATCATCGAGTACAATGCCCCATTTGGCATGTACCTCACTAGACACCTGCAACAACTGAAGAGGCCACAAAAGTACCTACACAAAGAGGATCCTAGGCCTTAAACACTTGTCCTATATGGACAGACTCCAAAAACTTCAACTATTCTCTGTCTCACATCACCTACTTACAAGCGATCTCTGCTTGACTTACAAAGCCATGTCTGACCCAGCTCTCTTAGAAATGCTACATCTAAAGAAATCCCAATCCCTCCACACCACATGCTCCAGAGACCTCAATCTCATTACCGCAATCAACAGAACAAGCTGGAGGGACAGGTTCATAACCCAGGGACTGCCCATGCTATGGAATAGACTTCTCATACATGTCAAGCATAGCACTTCACTGGCCCTCTTCAAGAGAAATCTTGATGAGTGGATGGGAAATAGAATATTCACCCCGGGGATCACTCCAGTGGCTCTACTCGACACAGGCACTGGGAACTAAGGTCAGGAGGCACGATGCCAGGGTAATCCTATGGGCTAGGCTTGTAAAGGCTTCAGGGCCATTAACCTAGTACACACCTATGAACCTATGAACACTTATGACCTATTCCTTGGATCCCCCCCCCTCGCATTCATCCATTTACATCCTAGGGCTACTATCATCTATGGACCACACCTCTTGCTAGGAACACTCCAAGAATGGGCACTCCCATCTCTCCCTCCCTGCCAGCACCTTAGACACCTACGCCACTAATTGAACCAGGGTCACCAAGGTCATATTAGGGCTTTATCCTTCTATACCACAGTGCATGCTGGGTCCATTCTCTTTTGAGGTTATTTGTCTTTCACCATTTGCAAATTAATTTATCTTTTGCCACTAAACACATTCCAGGGTCTTACAATGTATTGTCTGACAGTCTTTATTGCTCTCAAGTACCTACGTTTTTTCCAAAATCTCTTTATTTCAATTTTCTTTTTTTCCAAATAATAACAACAATACAATAACTCAAAAACACAAATAAACAATACAAATACATATCTAAAGAAAACAGACAACAATCTTGTTCCGAGGAAATTTTATATATATATATATATATATATATATATATATATATATATATATATATATATGTACAATATATACACTAGAAGTCACTACATCGTCAAGTAGAGTATGAGAATTCTTATGTTCATTTGGTCCCATAAGGGATAGTGGAATGGGGATAGTCTATATAGAAAGTAAAGATAGAAATTCAACCATTTATTGTACGGTTAGGGAAAATATCTAGATACACATATACTAAGAGAAGGGGGAAGATGCAAGAAAACTGGTTATACTAGATTCATCTCTTATTAAAAGGTTAGCTTTTCATGTCAATTTGTGGGCAAATTGTATTTGTCAAGAATTATATCTAGTACGTAACCCCACAAGTACCTAAGTTTTGACAGATGGCACCAGGAGCATAGTGTTCTCCCACTCAATCCCAGACCATGTTTGGTTGACTGGAGAGGAATACTTCAGTTTTTGTGGCAAAATGTGTGAGCTGCCAACATGAAGAGAGTTTCGAAGACCACCATTAGGTCTTTGAATTGGTTTTGTCATAATCTTCCTAAATCAGAGAGGCAGTGGTCATCATGATTAACAGTGCAATACCTAGTGTCACACTGGGTCAATAAAGAGGTGCCCAGAACTGTTCAGGTACATTTAGCACCTCCTAGTGTAATACAAAGGTGGTTGGCCTAACAGGCTTTACTAAGCACTGGCTTGTAATCAGAGTAGTCAAGGCTTGGGACAGGCTAAATGGTTCATCAGATTCCAAGTGCCCAGTTGTTAAACCTTTGATAGAAGTTATATTATGTAACAGCACAGGAATATCACACATATACACTACACTTTTAACCTAATTATATGGAAGAGCCTTTCATGTTAGGAAGTTGTTGATATCTTTAAGATGGTCTCATGTGTTTGTAGTTCAGACCTTTTATTTATTTATTTATTTTTTATCCTTTGTTGACTGGGTTAATTAGGCCAGTAGCCTCTTTTCAGAGGAGACCTAAGGTGGTATTTATACTGCAGTCTTTTAGTATGGATTCCTAGATATAGGACTTACCAATATGGGCTAGGTCATCAGGTTATTTGTTTTAGACAGATCCATTAACCATCTGTTCCTTTTGCTGGTTGTTTACACTTCATAAACAATGGAATTCAGCTTATATAAATAGTTTGGTGCTTTTTCCCAGCAGTGTTCCATTAGTCACAAAGAACCTAGCTTCCTGTTTCAGTAAAGTTTTAGCCTGTCAGGGTATAACTGCAAAGGATTATTCTTTGCATCCATTTTGTACAGAGCATGCAAATGACCTAGCTAGGGAAGGACAGTCAGTAGATGTATAATAGGTATGGGTAGTTGGTCATCGTTAGGTAGTCTGTAGTGTTAAACTTCCACAGACATTGAAGTGATTTTTGTTTGCTTTCTTTGCAGGTAAACTGTGAGTTTTTATTTTATGTCATTCCTTTGTTCCAAATGCAGCCAGTGGAGACATATTTCTATGAAGAAGTTTGCATCTAGATATGGATTCTCTCCTATGGATCTAATTTGGAGAGGCTTTCTCAGGCATGAGATGTGGTATCTATTTAGGAATTATAGTGTGGGACACTAGTTGGGCAGCCACGGTGGTGCAGCAGTTAGCGTTGTCGCCTCACAACTAGAGGTTCCCTGGTTCAATCCTTGGCTGGGGTGCCTTCTGTGTGGTGTCTGCATGTCCTCCCTGTGGATGCATGGGTTTCTTCCAGTTTCCTCCCACATCCCAAAGAGATGCTGTAGAGGATTGGATACTCTAAATTGGTCCTAGGTGTGAGTGTGTGTGCCTTCTGTGGAAGGTTGGGTGCTGGGCTGGCAACTTGACACCATAAAACTGCACTGCCAATCATGAGCAGACAGGTGATCCACTGTGGTGACCCCTAACTGGGAAAAGCCAAAAGAAGAAGTGTGGGACACTGGTTACTTGTCTTCCATAATTCCTAGTTTATTTTTGGCATTGGTCTTTTAAGCATGTAGCAGCTGAGATAACCACAAAAATTCTTAAATCTCTGGATTGCTGGAGCCACCTCGGGTATGGGCTTTATGATTGTTGATCACTGGGACATATGTGATAAACACCTAATATGGTTAAAAAGCAGAGCACCTTTCAGATATGGGGTGGGATTTGTTTAATCATGAGCTCATTACCTTATAACAAGCTTTGTTTATTCATGACTGTCTTCTGGCACAGTTCATTGAATTTGTTGTTTACTGTATGCTTAGTTCATATTCTTTTAAGACCAGTCCTTAGTGTTTTATTTTAATTATTCAATGATTTTGTTTCATTTGCTCTTTTCACATAGACAGGAAAGGGAGGTTGATGGTCACTACATGGTCTTCCCCCTTTTTCATTTTCCCTTTTGTTTCCTGGGTAAGTTCAAGCTTCAAGAATGTGGTAGCAAGTGGTCGTTCAATGCTGTATCTGGCCATCTCTTAGTCTGGCCAAGTGGGCAGTGTGAGTATGCCACTTATTTGGTATAGGTCAGTCCAGATCAGAGTGGACTTTCTATCATACTTTGCAGTCAACAGGACTGTTCAGGTACTTTGTTTTTTATGCCAGTCCAGACATTGTTTATAGCATACTGATAATAAAATAATAATTAATACTGATAATAAAGTGCTGAATTTAATTTATGACAAAACTGAGATGTTTGGTAAAATAAACATCCTGCAGTGTATACTAGTGCCCTAGTGTTATTTGAGTAAAGTGGAATATGGATAATAATAATGAAATGTGATAATATAATAATATAATACTATGGCAATATTTGTTCATGTACTTAAAGGTGGAATTCTAGTGCTACTAGATATTTAAGAATTACTTAATCTGGATAAGATTAGATTAAGCCTACCATTTTACAACTTCGAAGACTAAGTTAAAAGATCTAAGTTCAGGTCAGTGAATGACCAGATGAGGAGATATGTGATAGTCATTTTGCAAGCTGAGTTTTTCTCTCACAAATTTTGTAACGTCTCCAGTCTTATTATAGATGTCTTTACTGATCTGTAGGAAAGTCAACACTGTAAAATATACTAATGAATTTTTGTCTGGTGTTGCTCTCACTCTAATTTAAAAGAAATGTAAATAAAACTAATGAAAAGGAGCTATCAAGCATCTTTCTCAGAGTTCAGTTTTAAAAATGAGTATACACTGAGATCAAACGGTGCATCAGGGACAGAAAGTTTCTCCAGCAAATGTTATAAGCCCAGACACTTCAATATAAAGATTGCTTAAGCCATTTATCTATCCATTCATCTACAACCCCTTTTTCCCTCTTTTGCAGATGGGTCCACCTCAGCAGTAACAATCGTCTACCGTTGGATGGCCAGCCCTGTCACAGTTGTTCTAACATAACACAGTGCACATGCACCCTCATATCTATGACCTAGTTTGAGTGTTCAGTCCACCTACTGCATGTCTTTGGAATGTGGGAGGAAAATGGAGCAGCAACAGAAGACTCATGCCAACACAGGGAGGGCATGCAAACTTCGCACAAAAGGCACCCCAGCTGAGAACATACAGCTCAACTCTTAGAGCAATTAATCTGGACAAAGCCGTAAATAAAAGTGGGACAAAGGCCCTAAAACAGGAACATTTTTTAAATATTGCTCTTAAAAGCTTACCAAGTTGATAGAATAACAAGTTTTGCATTAGCATGAATTTTCCTGAAGGGTATAAAGTCTGAAACTCAAATGTCTGTCATTATTTTCTAACTTCAGTCTTCAAAGATTTGTCACTAATTTGCCAGAAAACTACAACTTTATGAAAAATGGATCAAATGTCTGGGCATTCTGCAAAAATCTGTACAGTTAAGAGGTATGTCTCAAACTGGAGAACCTCTTTCTGTAACAGTTTATGGTTGTAATACTTTTATTTTAGAACTCAAATCACACTTCACTCTTTGTTTATCATGCAGACCAATAACATTAGTCAGCAAGGACTACAAAATGTTTATGAACATTATAGCAGATAGGTTAATATAACAAAAATGTCATAAACATGTAGAGAGGCACTTATAATCTATATTATAATTCAGAAACTTAAGTCAAGATTGCTAGCTTTAGTTCCCTATTAGTAAACATACAAAGTGAAACCAAATGATGTTACTTACGTCTCCCTTTGTTGTTTGCATTGGCAGTGGAACTACTAGCAGAAAATATAATTTGAATCTTAATATGCAAGGATAAATAGGCTCAGGACATGCACTCAATTAATGATCACAGTTTGCATATAACTTGGTGCTATTAATTGGTAATATTTAGGTAACTTTTAGATAGTGTGTGGGGGTAAATATCAGATTTCAGTATGGCAAGTGGTTTTAGTAATACATTATCTAAATCTAAACAATTTTTAATGGGAGTAACATTTCTAGACCAAATATAACAAAATATAATAATAACCAAGCAAAATATATTTTGGCATTCAGATTCTTTTTGAATGGACTACTTACAGCTTACACATTCCCTTACTTAAAATTCAAGTGCAGTATTCCTTCAATTTAAATAAAGACTAAGAGTAGCTTAAATTGTAGCTTTTTGGATGTTATGGCTGTATGCAACCTTTTTTGAAAATATAATGTCAGTAACAGAGTTTTCAAATAAGTGCTTGAACATTAACTTAAACATGACTTTTTTGTTGTGGGGAAAGCAGCTTACACCCTTTACACTGGGGAATATCCTGTGCACCCCCCTTATTTAATGTCCTAACTCAAAGATCAGTGAGACTTGAAGCATAGAGACTTCTTCCAAACCCACACCCACCATGATAAGACTGGATATAATTTCTCCCTGAAAATATGACACTAAGATTGTTAATCTAAGATGTGCTGCAATAAAGAAATTAATCACTGTTTCTCACTTATTATTCATATTTTCATATTTATGATCATATTTTCATAATTGAGAGGCCTCTGTGTTATTGAGGGTATGGTAGGAGACAGGGAAAGTCACTGGGCTGGATTCACAAAACCTCAGTGTAAGACTTAATATGTCTTACTTGGAGGCTGCAGTTGAATGTTATGACATCAGCATGCCATGCATATTCATGAGGGCATGCTGAATCATACCCTAGGCTAACACGGTCCATGTAGGAAAGTAGGGGGTGTGTCCGAATGCCGAGTACTGCAAAGGGACATGCCCCCAGAAGAGTCAGAGGCCTGAAAGTAAACACCCACGAGCGAGTCCTTAGAAATGTCAAGGAACACAACACCACACAACCCCAGAGACAAAACCCTACTGAAAAATGTGTAAAACATAAAAATAGCAGTTTCATTTTTTTTTTTTATAATTTCAAAAATGTTTGCCCGTAATTGCGCTCGTTTCTGCAAGTATGCCCTTCGCTCAGCCACAGTTAGCAGATATGACATTGAAAAGCATATAAGATCTACATATGCAAATTAAGCCAAGTAGCAATAGCGTAGCAGTAGAGACGTTGGCCAAAGAGGAGGTAGTCACGGTTCGAGCCCCCACAACATCAGTCACCATTTTTATTTAAATAAGTATGAAACAATCCCCTGACATATATATATAAATATATGACTATAATTTAAGTAAAATGTAATGAAATGGGCCATGTATTTGTGAAGAAATCCAACAGAATAATTTATAAAAAACGATTATAATTGCCCATAGCTGAGCAGCACTTTAACAAGCTGCATTTGAGTGCCTGTAGGTGAGCAGCACTTTAACAAGCTGCATTTGAGTGCCCGTAGGTGAGCAACGCTTTAACAAGCTGCATTTGAGTGTCCGTAGGTAAGCAGCACTTTAACAAGCGTAATATGAGTGCCAGTAGGTCAGCAGCGCTTCACCCAGCGTAATATGAATGCTCATAGCTAAATAACGCATTACCCAGCATAAGCCGTTTGCCGGAGCAGCGCAGCGCGCCAACCAGCTTACTGGCGGGCAACATAGGGCAAGCTGCATCAAAGCCGCCTTTACACAGACACACCTCCTAGCCTGTCTAGACAGTAAAAAAAAAAAAAAAGCAATGCCAAGGGTCGAACCCGGGATACTGTGCACCATAGTTAATGTACTGAACCACTAAGCCATGACAGTTGTATTGAGAAATACAGTATTAGCATATATATAGGAATGAATGAAAATAGAACCATGACAAAGCAGGTTTGCTTTAAGCTGATAAATATCCAAAATGGCCAATCAGAGATAAGTGCGGGAAAACCAGAATATATAAGCCCCATAGGCGGGAATACACACCATAACTGATTGTGGTACCTATTTGCAGTCAGGATGGCAGGTGCAGGAGAGGGAAATCACTTTAGAGCACAAAGGTGGGGTGTTGAGGAGTCAAAATATATGGTTTAGCTCCTAGTCCATGATCATGAAGCACAACTCATGCAGGGCCAGGTTCAATGGGGTGCGTACAAGGCAGAGACGTGGAACCGGTTGGCACATGATCTCACCAGTGCCACAGGCATTCCAAGGACTGGTGAACAGGTCCGTCACCACCATGCGGACCTGAAGTGACGTAAGGAGGACCAACTGAACCGTTGAATCCAGGAGGCCCGCCAAATGCCCAATGCCCCACTACTGAGTAAGTATCCATGTAATTATGTATGTAAGAAATGCTATCCTAGCCTATAGTATGGAGAGGTATGTTCCAATATTCCTTCATTTATATTACAGCTGCAGGTGTCCGTTCCGCGAATCAGTGAGCCTATGCTGATAGGCTGCTGAGGTTGCGCCACCAGGCAGTTTAGTAATTATTTAGCTGGTATTGTTATAGCATATAAGTGAGACAGATTGTAAAAGAGTTCATTGTTGTAACCTAGTAATAAAGGTGAAGTAAGCCTGGAATAAAGATTCTGCTAGTATTGTAAGATTAGATAAGTGATGCAGCCTGGAAAAGAGTGTATTGCAATCCAGTAATAAAGATTAAACAAGTCTCAAATAGAGTTTCCACCTGTATTGTAATATCAGATAACTGCTTCAGCCTGAAAATGAGTGGTAATCAATCAACAAAGGGTAGTCAAGTGTCGAATACATCCTTGTAAATTCTGCCATATGAAATAAGCGAGTCAGCTGGAAAGGGTTGTTGTAACCCAGTAATAAATGTTAAAGCCTAGAATTAAGTACCATTCTGAAATGTAAATATAAAATAAGTGAGAGAGTGTGAGAAAGACAGTTTGAAGCTACCAAGAAAGCTGTAATAAGTCTGGAATAAAGGTATACTGCAGTCACTACATAATATTATGTTGCTGTACCCTTGCATTATGGAGATAGTATGGTTGTATGAAATGCTGAACATCCACAGTTGTCTAGACCCATATAAATCAAATGTAGCAGGATGCTGTACCTGAACACAGCTAGATATGAACATATATGAATAAAAATGGAATGTATATTAATGTAGCAGTAACATCCCCATCACCAACATTCCTAAGGTTACATACAGGAAACTGTACTAATACATGTAGGGGATATATATCTGCATCTAATAGGAATGTACAGTATATGTATAGGTAGTGTAAGTTGTTAATGTAATATTTCTCCACCCTACCCTATTTTCACAAATTATGCCATTCCACACCAAACTGGGTATGTGTACTCACAATTAATTACCATGGACGTTTGTCCTGTTGGTTCATACATATCTGCATGTATGTTGAAGCATGTGCCCTGTTCACATATCCAAACCTGATGGCCTGTTGCCACCAATCAACCCTGCATGCTGTTGGAATGTGCACTGTTGTTCTAAATATGCATGCGTTATGCTTGCTGCTCAATGTTTGGAATTCATGGGTGTTTGGTTAATGGGAATACTGATGCATGCTGTTACAACTAATTTTGAATGGTGTTGTTTGTTACTAACCCAAAATGCCATAAAATACTGCTAAACATAGGACAACAGGGAAGGCGGGTTCCAGCGGACCCACCTCTCCCTCCTCAGCTGGCGAGTGCACCTGGCACCACTGCCCAGGCTGGGAACTCCTCCTCGGGTGGCCCTGTGCCACCTTCAGGTGGAAGCACTTCAGGGGATGGGGCTCGTCCCCCCTCTGCAAGAGTGGCTGGAGGAGAGCCCCCACTCACCCTCCATAGTCCGGTCTGTGGTGCATAGTGAGATTAGGCATTCTGTGACTGATCCCCTACGCCAGCTCGAGGCGAGAGTGGCACAACTCATGGGTGTGCCTGCCTGTCCTATCCAGCCCCCAGCATAGCCCTGGCCTGGGCTGTGAAGGCGCAATGGTAACTGCCCATGGGTGGGGATCTCAGTTCCACTGTTGCCAACTGTGGGCTCATGGGTTCGCGATATCCAAACATCCGTCCCCGTCAATTGTGTTTACCCCCCACATGTGTCATACTCCGCCCCTGTATGCATCTTGTTTGTCTTGTCTGTTAACCTTCCCAACCTACCTCCCCAAATATACCTACTTCCTGTACCTCACATTCCACTCTCTCCTGAAAAAAAAATAAAAAAAGGGCACTCTGTTCCCACAAAAAAAGTACGCCCCATACATAGCTGCCCAATTCGCACACATGTCCACTGGACATGTAAACTGATAATTCTAATTGGCAGTACAACATATTTTGTTGTCCTCACCCCTCTCTCAGGGGTGGAAGGTTTCAAATTTCACACCAAATTTCAGACATATGCACAGCTGTTGCTGAGAAAGAAATGGGCAGCTATGGACCTTCCCTACTTCCTTCCTGCACATCCCAAGCTTGTTTTCCTACTGTCC